>NW_006408523.1:37483851-37487123 GCF_000296735.1 Chrysochloris asiatica
GTAAATCTTTACGGGAGTAGAAAGCCTGATCTTTCTCCCGTGGAGCAGCTGGTAGTTTTGAACCACTGACCTTAAAGTTTGCAGCCCGATTCGTAACCACTACGCTACCAGATATATATATATATATATCCCACTATTCCTGTCATCCCATTTAGTCGATTTCTTTGCCTATATATCTACACACAGAACCCTGTTGTTTCAAGTTTGTGTATATATCACTATTTACCTCTATCTCTTAAGCCCAGGGATACCTTCCTGTGTCTTCATCTATTTATATCATTCTTCTGCCACACTCCACCTTCTTGTATATTGACCTCCCCCTTCTTGTATATTGTCCTCCCTCCCACCCCTGGTAACCATCAAAGAATGTTTCTTTCAATATGAAAACATTTTCTTGAGTTTTTATAATAATGGTCTCATACAATACTTGTCCTTTTGTGATTTACTTATTTCACTCATCATAATGTCCTCCAGGTTCATCCATGTTATGAGGTGCTTCACAGATTCATCGTTATTCTTCAAAATTGCATAGTAATCCATTGTGTGTCTATAACAACATTTGTTTATCTAGTCTTCCATTGATGGGCACTTAGGCTGTCTTCATATTTTTGCTATTGTGAATAGTGCTGCAATTGATACACATGTATCTACTCAGGTGCTGGCTTGTATTTCTTGTGGATATAAACCAAGTAGAGGGATTGGTAGGTCATAAAGTACTTCTATTTCCAAATTTCTGAGGAAGTGCCACACCATTTTCCACAGTGGTTGAACCATTTTTCAGTTCCATTAACAACGTAGGAGGGTCCCATTCTCTTTACATCCTTGCCAGCATTTGTTGTATTCTGTTTTCTTGAACTTTGCTTAATATTAATGCTGGTGCAAAATGACTCATTGTTGTTTTGAGGAGCTCTGTATCGTAGTAGTTTTGAATTGGGCTGTGAACCTCAAGGTCAGCAGTTCAAAACGACCAGCTGTTCTGCAGGAGAAAGATGAGGCTTTCTGTTCCTGTAAAGATTTACACCCTCGGAAAACCCGTACAGGGTCACTGTGAGTCGGAACCAACTCCACGGCACATAACCACCACCAATGGCTGATAGGACACCTGGTGTGGCTCTGTAGGATCAGCACTGGACTTTAAACCACAGGGTTGGCAGCTCAAACCCACCAGCTACTAATCAGAAACCCTATACAGGGTTGCTATGAGTCAGAACCAACTCAATGGCACTTAACAATAACAACAATGGATAATGATTGTGAACATTTCTTCTATATTTGTTGGTGGCCTAAATGTGCTTGCTTGTTTGTCCGTTCTGTTTTGTTTTCCTGTGTGTGTTTTCTCCTCTTGCACCACCCAACAAGAGACAGTAATTGTGCTAATACAGCTCAGCCACACCCATACCCTTTGCAACTCCACCCACTAGAAAAGACCCAATGCTAGCTCCAATACCACCTGATCAAAGATAGTCATCAGTGAATGGAAAATGGTGCACAATTTCCATTATCTAATCAAACCCATCAGGAGACGGTGAGAGACTAAGAACACACCAACATACAATCAATTAAATACAAAGACACCACAATGTCTTACAGACAATAGAAGATTTTAGCTCGTAAGAAGAAACAAGAGAGAATGGCACAAGAAAATGACTTAGCTGGAAAGACAGAAAATGTTTCTGAGGAAGAAAAGGTAATGGAACTAACTGAAAAAGAATTCAATTTTAGGTACCTTCAAAGAATTAACAGAAAGATTGAGGAAAGCATGGAGAACACAGAACAAAGCTTTAGAAGAATTCAGAAAAACATCATAAGAGCAAATAGAAAAAATAAATACAAATTTTGAAACAATACAAAACCTGCAATTAGAAATCCAGAATATCAATACTAAGATTTTTTTAATGGACATTGAAAGGGCAAAAGAGTAGATTTGAAGTAATGAAAGCCCACCACATTAGTGACCTTCAGATTACACTAGTAAACTAATACAATCTGAAAAAAAGAATGAAAAAAATCAGAAGAATGCCTGAGACAGCATAAAGATGAAAAATTTAGGTATCAAAATTCCAGAACAGGAAGAGACAAATAAAATACACAGAGAAAATTGTTGAAGAGTTGCTGAAAGAAAATTTCTATAACATCATGAAAGACAAGAAAATAACCATTCAAGAAGCTGAACGAGTCCCAAACAGGATAGACCCCCAAAAGAAGGTCACCAAGATATATCATAATCGAACTTTCTAAAAACAAAAATGAAAAATGAATTTTGAGAGCAGCTTGGAAAAAATGAAAAGTTACCTACAAAACAGATAATAAGTCTAAGCTCTGGTTTCCAACAGAAACCATGCAGGCAAGAAGGCCTGTCCAAAATGATCTATACAAAGTCTGAAAGAAAGAAATTGTGAACCATGCATCATGTACCCAGTAGAGCTATCCCTCAAATATGTTGGCAATATTAGGACATTTCCAGATAAACAGAAATGAAAGGAATTTGCAATAATCAGACCAACTTTACAAAAAAAACACTCACGGGTGGTCTTTGAACTGAGAACCAACAATTGCAGGCAACAACATGAGATTAACATACATGACAATACCACCCAGAACACAATCCAGATATAGAAGTATTTAAAGTAAAACAAACCTATAAAACGGAAAATAGGGTACCAGAGAAGTCAAGTGCAAAGCAAAAAGAGGGAACAGTGTAGATACAGAACTGCCAAATGTCCAGGAAATCAAGTAGATTTAGAGATTAAAATAAGCTGTTTTAAATGGAGGAAAAAATTAATAAATTACTGGGTAACCTCAAAGAAAATTAACACACCTTTACATCAAAAGTAAAAAAAGAAAAAACAACAGCAATGAATAAAATGAAAAGAAAAATCACAAATAAAATGAAGAAAGTTTTATGGCACAAAGAAACTAGCAACAACACAAAAAAGCACGCCACAAAATGACAGCGATAAATTAAAATCAATTGATAATTGGTACACTGAATGGAACTGAGTTATTGAGCACCAGTCAAGAGACAGAGTAGTAGAATGGATACAAACTTTGGTTTATATCCACAATGGAATACTACATGACAATGAAGGATAATGACTAATTTATTTGATACCTCATAATATATATGAACCTGTAAGACATTATGCTTCCCTCCTGAATTTAGAGATCATCTGAAGAACAGATTTGATGAATTGGACACTAAAGACCGAAGACCAGAAGAGTTGTGGGATGACATCAAGAATATCATACATGAAGAGAGCAAAAAGTCATTA
>NW_006408523.1:37488883-37515610 GCF_000296735.1 Chrysochloris asiatica
GAGGTTGGCCCAGGATGGGGCATTGTTTCGTTCTGCTGTGCATGGGGTCGCTATGAGTCGGTTCCGACTCGATGGCACCTGACAAGACATTATGCTAAGTGAAATTGCTGCTGTTGTTCAGTGCCATAAAGTCATTTCTGTTGTATAGGGTTTCCAAGAATCAACTGGTGGTTTTGAACTGCTGGTCTTGCAGTTCAAAACAAGTTGTCGGTCCAATGCTGTAAATGTTGTAAAAAGTTAAGAAAAATTTTGGGTTTTTTTTTTGTTTTGTTTTTTTTTTTTATAAAAGAAACATTCATTGATGGTTACCAAAGCTGAGAGGTAAGAGAAAATTACTAATGGTGTAGAGGGCAGACACATATTAACTTGGGTAACAGGGAAGGCAATACACAGCAAGAGGGAGGTTGGCACAGAAAAGATGAAAGTAAAAGAAAACACAGGGAGGAGTGCAAGTGTTAAAGTGAATAGAGGTAAATACTGCTAACTGATAGTACATGGAAGGGATTGCAATCATTGTAATGACATGACATATATGACCTGTTGAATGTGGGACTGATCGATGCACAATATAAAGTTTTTTTTAAAAAAAGAATGCGTGTAAATTTCAATAAGATGAACCATGCCCGGTGAGTGCCTGTGCCCCCTGGCATGTTTATGGAAATCCTTGAGCTTTTCAGAATGGGATTAAGTAACTTGTCACAAAGGCTAGAATTAATGACTGGTGGAGTTCTCAGGCATCAGGTGATTCTGGATTCAAAGTCAGTGAGGTCCATCATGCTCCTCCATCTACCATAGGTGGACAGCTGATGCTCAGGACACTGTTCCATGAATGACAGCTGATATGACTGGCTAGACCAAGGGGCAGCTATATTCTTAGATACTCTATCATCTAGTGTGGTGGTAAATGTTGATGATTGGCTCTCTAAGGGTCCAAAAACAGTCCTGATTTCAGCATTTGGTTATTGCTCTAAAGTAAATAAATCTACCGTTGTTGATTTTCAAATGTGATATGACTACATGTGGAGACAAGAAGAGATACACATAATCTGCTCTTCCAAGCAGGTATGAGCTATTCTAGTACCTTCATCTGTTCATACTTTGATGTCCTTTCCATGTTCTTTTCTTACTTTCCAGAGCTGGGAATCCTTATATGATTTCAAATTAAGATTGTATAAGGACTTTTATTTATTGAAGAGTCATTACAAGTCAGACCTCTTCTAAAATGCCTCATGTATTATTTATTTATTCCTCCCAAGGATGCTCTGGGATAATAAGAGACTGAGTAATTTATACTAGACCCCATCCCAGTTCAATCTAAACCAGACTTTGTGTGAAGGATTTTGACATCAGATTTTTTAAATCTCCTCATATACTTTTAATGTGCAACTGGAGTTCAGAACCACTAAACTAGACAAAACAAAAACCTGGATATCTGAAAAAATTATAATAGCATTTCAAGTCAGCATATTTAATTATATGTTGTGGAGTCCTGCTGTGGTACTGTGGGTTAATGGGCTGGACTTCAAAGTCTGTTTGAACCACAATGTCGGCAGTTCAAGCTCACCAGACGCTCCTCAGAAACTCAGAAATACAGGGTCGCTTTGGGTGGGAACCAACTCGATGGCAATTAACAACAGCACTGGATTGCTAACCACAAGGTTGGTGGCACAAACCAAGTAGCAGCATCTTAGAAACCCTACACAGCGTGACTGAGTCAGAACTGAATCAATGGCACTTAACAACAACAGCAGCATTATATGTTGGAGTCTTTAGGTGGTACATATAACTATATTCCAGGATTCTAGCCAAATGTTAGAGGTATGAGTCCACCAAGAGGATCCTTGAAAGTAAGGCCTGAAGATCTACATGCAAAAATTCAGTCAGTGAAAACCCTACAGAGCAGTCTACAGACACACAGGGGAGGCCATAAGTCAGAATCTATTCAATGGCAACTAATTGTTGTTGTTAAGTGCCATTGAGTTGATTCTGACCCATAGCGACCCAGTATAGGGTTTCTAAGGAGCAGCTAGTGAGCTTGAACTGCGATCTTGCAACTAGTACTGGTAACTATATGTTGTTGCTAAGTGCTGTTGAGTTGGTTCTGACCCATTGTTGTTGTTGTTGTTGTTAGGTGCCATTGAGTCAATACAGGCTCATAGCGAACCTACGCATAACAGAAGGAAACATTGAACAATCCCATACCAATCTCATAATCCTTACTAAACCTGAGCCCATTACAGCCACCACTGTGCTAATCCAACTTATTGGATAGCTTCCTCTTTTTCTTCGACCCTCCACTCTACCAAACATGATATTCTTTTCCAGGGACTGGTCCCTCCTGACAATATGTCTGAAGTATGAGAGATGAAGTTTGTCCATCCTGGCTTGCAAGGAGCATTCTGGCTGTACTTCTTCCAACACAGACTTATTTGTTCTTTTGGCAGTCCATGGTACTTTTAGTATTTTACTCCAACACCATAACTCAAATGCATCAATTCTTCTACGGTCTTTCTTATTCACTAACCTACTGTCACAAGCATATGAGGTTATTTAAAACACCACAGTTTGGATCAGACGCACTTCAGTCTTCAAACTGACCTCTTTGCTCTTCAACACTTAAAGAGATTTGTCTAGTGCAATATGTTGTTTGATCCATATGTTGTTTGATCCTGCTGCATCCATGAGTGTTGATGGTTGATCTGAGCAAAATCAAGTCTTTGACAACTTTAATCTTTTCTCCATTTATATGGATGTTGCTTATTGGTCCAGTGGTGAGGATTTTTGTTTTCTTTACAATGATGTGCAAGCCATAAGAAGGCTGTGGTCTTTGAGCTTCATAAGTAAGTAATTTAAATCCTCTTCACTTTTAGCAAGCAAGGCTGTATTATCTGCTGTTAATTATGTTTTCCTCCAGTCCTGATGCCACGTTGTTCTTCATAGAGCCCAGCTTCTTGTATTATTTGCTTATGATACAGATTGAATAAGTAAGGCTAAAGAATCCAATCGTGGCACACACGTTTCCTAATTTTAAACCATTTGATGTTCTCTTGTTCTGTTCTAATAAATGCCTCTTGGTTTATGTACAGGATCCTCATGAGCACAAATAAGTGCTCCAGAATACTCATTCTCCACAATTCTGTCCACAGCTTATCAGGATCCACACAATCGAAAGCTTTTGCATAGTCAATAAAGCACAGATAAACATCTTCCTGGTATTCTCTGCTTTCAACCAAGATCCATCTGACATCAGCAATGATATCTCTTGTTCCACATCTTGTTCAAACTAAATCCAGTTTGAACCTCTGGAAGTTCTCTGTCTATGGTTGCAGCCATTTTTGTATTATCTTTAGCAAGATTTTATTTGCATGCAATATTAATGATATTGTCCAATGATTTCTGTATTCCACTGGGTCACTCCATTTGTAATGGGAACAAATAAAGATCTCTTCCAGTCAGTTGGCCAGGTAGTTGTCTTCCAAATTTCTTGGCATAAGTGAGTGAGAATATCTCACTCAGTTTATTGAAAGATTTAAATTTGTATTCCATCAATTCACAGAGCCTTGTTTTTTGCCAATGCCTTCAATGCACTTTGGACTTCTTCCTTCAATATTATTGACACTTGATCATATGCTACCTCTTGAAATGGTTGTGCATCGACCATTTCTTTGTGGTTCAGTAACTCTGTGTATTCCTTCCATCATCTTTTGATGCTTTCTACATCATTCCATATTTTACCCATAGAATCCTTCAATATTGTAAATTGAGGCTTGAATTTTTTCTTCAGTTCCTTCAGCTTGAGAAATGCTGAGCATGGTCTTCCCTTTTGGTTTTCTAACTCCAGGTCTTTGCACATTCTCTTATAATATTTAATGTTGTTTTCTTGAGATGACCTTTGAAAGTTTCTGTTCAGCTCTTTTATCTCATTTCTTTCCATTGCTTTAGCATCTCTACACTAAAGAACAAGTTTCAGAATCTCTTCAGACATCCTTTTTGGTCTTTTCCTTCTTTCTTATCTTCTTAATGACCTTTTGCTTTCGTCCTGTCTGATGTTCTTGATATCATCCCACAACTCTTCTGGTGTTCGGTCTTTTGTGCTTAATGTATCAAATCTGTTCTTCAAATGATCTCTAAACTCAGGTGGTATATGTTTAGGATCATATTTTGGCTTTTGTGGACTTGTTTTAATTTGCTTCAGCTTCAGTCTGAACTTGCATATGAGCAACTGCCCGTCCTTGTTTTGTCTGATGATTTGGAACTTTTCCACCATCTCTTTCCACAGATGTAGTCAATTTGATTTCTGTGTATTCCATCTGGTGAAGTCTATGTGTATAGTAATATTTTGTGTTGTTTAAAAAAGATATTTGCAATGAAGGAGTCATTGATCTTGCAAAATTCTACCAAGCAATCTCCAGCATCATTTTTATCACCAAGGCCATATTTTCCAACTACTGATCCTTCTTCTTAGTTTCCAACCTTTGTATTCCAATCCCCAGAAATTACTAGTACATCTTTATTGCATGTTTGATCAATTTCAGACTGAAGAAGTTGGTTGAACTCTTCTATTTCATTATCACTGATTTTAGAGCTTAGTGTATAAATTGGAATAATAGTGGTATTAACTGGTCTTCCTTGTAGGAAGACGTAGATGGGGTAGCATGGATATTATCCCATTACAAACAGTGTTGTACTACAAGATAGATTTTGATATGTTTGTTTTGATGATGAATATAATGCCATTCATCTGCAATTTGTCATTCTAGGCATAGTAAATCATGTGATTTTCAGATTCAAAATGGCCAATACCAACCCATTTCAGCTCACTACTGCCTAAGATATTGATGCTTATGAGTTCCATTTCATTTCGGACAATTTCCAATTTTCCTACATTCATACTTGGTATATACCATGTTTCAATTATTTATAGATGTTTACAGCTGCTTCTCTTAATTTTGAGTTATGCCCCATCAGCAAATAAAGGTCCTGAAGGCTTTACTCCATTCACTTAATCACAGCCAGCTCTCGTTTTTGTAAAGCCTTTATTGTGACTTGAGTGAAGGTTTACAGGGCAGATCATCAGTTTTACGTTCAACAAATTATTACAATGATTACAATACCTTCCATGCACCATCAGCTAACAGTATTTACCTCTATTACCTTTTTTATGTGTGTGTGTGTGTGATGTACACATACCACATTGAAAATATATATTCATTTAAATGTCCAAAGGGCACATTTTACAAGCCAATCTCCTGCCTGTAGGCACACTGCCTTTCTCAGTCCATGGGTCTTTAGTCCTCTGCTGCTCTATCTCTCTACGGCATTGCCTCTGCCACCATCTCTGTTGTCACTGCTCTTCTGACTAGGGTCCCTTGCTCCTCTCCTCTTTCTTTTTGATCGTCCCATGGTCCGCTGTTCCTAAAATAACAGATTAACTGTTCCCCCCTTCTACATTTACAGCCGTGATAATCGCCATTAGCCCTGATAATAATTACTAACAATTGAATCATCAAAATCCTATCCCCATAATCACCAGACCCATCTGGACAAGCGCCAATTGTATTTTGAGTGCCTTCTGACTTGAGGAGCTCATCTTCTCACACTATACCAGACAATATTCTGGTGCTCTTCATCATGTTTCAGTATTTAATATTCTGGTGTTGACAGTATTCCACTGATATTCATAAGGTTTACAGTGACTCAATATTCAGAAGTAGTCTATCTCTCCTTTTTCCTAGTCTGGCTTCATCTGGAAGCTCAACTGAAACCTATCCACTGTGGGTGATCCTGATGGCATTTAAAATACCTGTGGCATAGCTTCCAGTAACACACAAGCCACCACAGTAAGACAAACTGACAGACAACCCCACAGTGACCTTTATATAGGGTTTCTGAGGAGTGGCTGCTTGGCTTGAACCACCAACTTCGTTGTTAGCAGTACAGTGCTTATCATACAGCACCACAACAGGATTCGTGTTAAATATATGCTAGAGATTACATAAAGCTCAATTCACACTTCTATCTAGTTGCACACGTATACACACCAGACCCTTAAAAATCTCTGCAGGGATGAAGTGAGAATGTAAGTCATTATTAGGAAGAGATGCAGATCTTGTAAAAAGCATTATAAAAAATCCAAATATCTCAATAAATACCAACATTTTTTCCAATGACTTCCTAACTTCCATTTCACATATTGTTGTTGTTGTTGTTAAGTGCAGTCGAGTCGGTTCTGACCCATAGTGACCCTGTACAGGGTTTCCGAGGCTGTAAATCTTTACTGGAGCAGAAAGCCTCATCTTTCTCCTGCGGAGTTGCTGGTAGTTTCGAACTGCTAACCTTAAGGTTCGCAGTCTGATTCATAACCACTACACCAGAGCTCCTTATTTATTATGTTTTAATTCACATATTTTTGGGTTATCAAATAAAAAGCAATGTTCTACTTCAGTTTGTGTTTTCATTGTCTTCTGATTGAAGGAATTTTTTTATTTGTTATTTTATTTGTCTTGTTACCCAGTTGTTATTCAATTCCATCTATTTGGTTTTTTTTCGTTGATCTTCCTAATGTTGATTTCTAACTTTATAGCAATGTGATCTGAGAAAATGCTTTGTAATAATGAAGATACTGATCAAGTCATTAAAAAACTCCCGATTAAAAAAAGTTCAGGCTCAGATGACTTCACTAGTTAATTTTACCTAGCATTCAGATAAAAATTAATCAAACTATTCCAGAATATAGAAAATTATGGGAAATACCCAAATTCATTTTATAAAACAAGCATAACTCTAATACCAAAACCTGGCAAAGACATCAAGAAACTAGATTCAAATATTCTCAACAAAATCCTAGCCAATAGAATCAAACAACATATCAATAATAATAGTAATAATAATAACATATCATGACCAAGTGGGATTTATACCAGGTATGCAAGGATGGTTTAATAATAGAGAGAAAAAAATTTTCACTTCATCCACCACATAAATAAAACAAAGGAAAAGAACCACATGATATCAATTGATGCAGAAAAGGCATTTGACAAAATCTAACATCCATTCCTGATAAAAACACTCAATAGGAATAGAAGAGAAATTCTGTAACATATTTAAAGACATATATATATAACCAACAGCCAACATCACTGTCAAAAGAAAAAAACTGAAAGCATTCCCCTTGGAATAAGATCCAGACAAGAATACCCTTTATCACCATTCCTATTAATACTGTGCTGGAAATCTTAGCCAGAGCTTTAAGGCAAGAAAGGAAAATTAAAGACATCCAAACTGGCAATGGAAAAGTAAAACTCTCTCTATTTTCAGATGATATGATACTATACTTAGAAAATTCAAAAGGTTCAGTGAGAAATATATTGAAACTCATTGAAAGATTCAGTAAAGTGGCTGGGCACAACAAGATCAACACACAAAAATCAGTTGGATTCCTATACAATAATAAACAGAGCTCTGAATAAGAAACCTGGAAAGCAATACCACTCACAATTGTTAAGTGCCGTTGAATTGGTTCTGACCCATAGCGACCCTCTTTAGGGTTTCTGAGGAGCAACTAATGACCTTGAACCACCAACCTTGCAGTTCAAACTGACTTTGCAATCCAGCATATTAACCCACAGTGCCACACTAGGATGCCACCATTTATAATAGCCACCCAAATATTAAATACTTAGGAATAAATTTAACTAGAGATATAAAAGACCTATGCAAAAAGAACTATAAAACATTATAACAAGAAATGAAAAGACATCATCAAAAATGTAAAACCATTCCATGCTCCTGCATGTTACTGTTGTTGTTAAGTACCATCAAGTCACTTCAAACTCACAGTGACCCTGTATAGGGTATCTGAGGAATGTCTGGTGGATTTCGTCCTTGCAGTCCAGAGCTTATCCTACAGCGCTATACCAGAGCTCTGAACTTGTGGATGATGGTGGTAGTTATGGGCCATGGAGTTGGTTCAGACTCATAGTGACCCTGCATAAGGTTTCCAAGGCTGTAAACCTTTATGCTTGATCTTTCTCCTGTGGAACAATTGGTAGTATCAAACTGCTGACCTTGAGGTTAATAGCCGTACTGTTAATCTCACTATACACTACCAGAGCTCCTTATAAGAAGGCTTAATATCATGAGCATGTTAACACTACCCAAAGCAATCTATAGCTATAATGCAATCCCAATGCAGATTCCAACGTCATTCTTTAGAGAGTTGGAAAAACTAATCATTAACTTTATATAGCAATCCTGACGTGGAGCTGTGTGTTACTGTGTTGGACTGCAAAGTTGGTTTGAGCCACAAGGTCAGTGGTTCAATCTCACCAGCTGCTCCTCAGAAACCCTATATAGGCTTGCTATGGGTTGGAACCAACTCGATGGTACTTAACAATAACAGCTTTATATAGGAGCCCTGGCATGGCACTATAGGATAAGCATTCAACGGCAATGTTGGTTTGAACTGCAATGTTGGTGGTTCAAATCCACCAGATACTCCTCAGAAACCCTATACAGGGTTTCTATGAGTTGAACCAACTACATGGCACTAAACAACAACAAAACAACAACAAACTTTATATACAAAAGAAGAGATCCTGGGTAACAAAGCATAACTGAAATAGAAGAACAAAGTAGCAGGTCTCCCACTTGGCAATCTCAAAACCTATACATAGCCAGAGTAATCAAAACAGCCTAGAACCAGTACAACAAAAGACACATGGATCAATGGAACAGAATTGAAAATGCAGAAGTAAATCTATCCACCTACGCTCAGTTAATCTTTGACAAATGCCCACAACACATTAAATCAGGAAGAGATCATCTCTTCAACAAATGGTGCTGGCAAAACTGGATATCCATTTGCAGAATAATAAAACAAGACCCATATCTCATGCCATATACAAAACAGAACTCAATGTGGATTAAAGACCTAAATGTAAAGCCAAGAACTATAAAGGTCATCAATGAAAAATAGGGACCAGCTTAGGAGCTGTGATACATGGCATAAATACACTATCAAACATAATTGAAAATATACAGAAGACAAAATAGATGACTGGAACCTTCTAAAAATGTGTGTCAAAAGATTTCACCAAAAGAGTAAAAAGAGAACCCACAGATTGGAAAAAAATTGGGGCAATGACACATCAGACAAAGGACTACTCTCTTAAAATTTATAGAACACTTCAACACCTCATGAAGACAAATAATCAAATTAAAAAATAGACAGATGGCATGAACAGACACTTCACCAAAGATATTCAGGTGGCCAACAAACGAATGAGGAAACGCTCATAATCAATAACCATTGTTGTTGTTGTTAAGTACCATCATGGAGTAGGTTCTGACTCATAACAACCTTCAGAGACATGCAAATCAAAACAGCAATGAGATGTCATTAACCCCCTTCATGTTAAAAAAAAAAAAAAAATGCTGGCTAAGGTGTGGAGAGTCTGGGACCTTCCTTCACTACTGATGGGAAATAGAAGTACTGTATGGCCCCAAAATTTCTCTACTTGGTATACATACTCAAGAAATCAAAGCCATGACAGGAATCAATATATGCACACCCATGTTTATAGCAGCACTATTCACAATAGAAAAAATATGGAGACAGCCTAAATGCCCATCAACAAAATGGTTAAACTTTGGTACATTCCCACAATGGAATATTATGCGACACAGTAAAATAATGATGAATCAGCAAAACATCTCACAACATGGATAAACCTGGAAGACATTATGCTGAGTGAATTTAGTTACAAAAGGGCAAATATTGTATAAGACCACTAATGTAAAAAGCAAAAAAATGAAAAGTATATATAGATAGATATGTAGATATAGTGCTGGTGTGGTGCTGCAGGTTAATGTGCTGGACTGCAAGGTTGGTTTGAGCCACAGGTTGGCAGTTCAAACTCACCAGCCACTTCTCAGAAACCTTATACAGTGTGGCTATGAGTCAGAACACTCAAGAGCACTTAACAGCAACAACAAATCACAACATATACTGAGTTCACAATATAGCCTAAATATATACTTAATTTTTTTTTTTTTAAAATAAATGTTTTATTGTGAATTGTGTGATAGTCTATATGGGAGAACATTAGCTGTACATTCATTCTATCATCTATCATTTCATTGGCATAGTTACCATCCCGTCCATGCATCCTCACCCAACCAAAGGGTGTACCCTGTAAGCCTGCCCCTCACCACCCCCCACCACAGTCATCAGCCTCTTTGCATCTCCTGATTCTGAGTCCCCAGCCACACCATCTCTTGACGTCGTCTTCTCTGCCTCCATCTCAGGCCTCACCGCTTCTCTGGGTAGGATCCCGCTCTCTGCTTTTCTCCATTGATGGTCCTAGGGTCCTCCACTCCTAGACTGAAAAGTTAATCACTCCCCTCCTTGCTACAAAATGTCCACTTTTAGATTTCCTACCCGCACAATCAGTCCTAATAACAATGATTCACTATTACATCACAAGAGACCCATCTGTATTTCGTTTTATCAGCCCTTCCTGGACAGGCTGGATACTATTCACTGGAGACTCTACCTTCCTCTAAGCCCTTTGGATCAAGGTTCCCTCTTGAAAGCTTGTAAGCCAGTCACTTCTTACCTTTGTATCACTCCTCCCATTTTGGGTAGCCAATGTCCAAGTTGTCCATCCCTGTCTACCCTTTGTGTGGAGGGGGTGGGAATAGTTCTTGCAACAGTGATTTGTTTCCTCTTTTGAGCTACTGCATTTATAGGTGTAGTCATGGTTATCGAATTGTATCAGATGACGCTTTTTTCCTTTTCTTTCTTCTTCAGGTTGAGCTCTGTTTATCCAGTCATTGAAGCCAGGTCAAGTGGGTATCATCTGCAAGTGTGGGTGTTCTTGCATCTGTCCACCCTCTTTTTATCGGCTGGCCACCCCGCTCTCCACTCTAGTCCTCTGTGGCTGTGTCATTGACTCTGAGCCCATGAGTCCCCAGGTGTTGCCTAGCTACTAGCCGACTAGGTCTCCACCCGGGGACACAGTAGTTTGCTGAACGATGTAAGGCTTAGCTCGCCATTTCATTGATGTTCTTCGGTCACTTCTCCTTCTGGGTGACGTGCGTGGTTGTCAATCAAAGCGTATGTTTCCCTTGCATCTTAGTCTTGGAAGAGAATTTGCACTGAGAGGACCCGACCACTTGCCTTGATGTCTCCTGGGCAAGCCACCTGCATGTTCTTGCAGTAACAGTCGGACTGCCCTTATTGTTTTGTATTTTTCCTGTTGGTCCTTCTTTCAAGAAGTATCTTCTGGTTTTCTAGCTGCTCCTGGCTGGTCTGCTTGTCCTTTCAAGTGGAAAATTTCCTGTCTCTGAAGGTTTGGATGTGGTTCGGGCTTCCACCTATACTCCCATGCTAAATATATTCTTAAATAAAAAAATATAAGTTGCAAAATAAAAAAGATAGACTTTTCAACAACCTTCTGAGGCAGCTTCGAGGTGGGCACTGTCAATGTACTCCTGAAAGGTCACAGCCATAAAAACTCCATGGAGTGCAGTTCTACTCTGAAACGCATGGGGTTGCCACAACCACTGGTTTGAGGACTTCTGGTTGTTGTTTTGTAACTTTTCAGCTGTTATTGGTTGCCGTTTAGTTGAATCGAACTCATGGAAACCCCATGTGTGCAGAGGGGAATTGTTCCATAAGGTTTTTGGAATAGATTGCCCGGCCTGTCTTCTGAGGTGTCTCTGGATGTGTTCGAACTACCAACCTCTCAGCTAATAGTTCAGCATTTAATCATTTGCACCGCCCAGGGGCTCTGGCATTTAGTTATTTATTCATTTATGCAAATATGGAATCATGAATATTTATTTTTTAGACTGCATAATACAACATGACTGTTACTTTTTGTTACTCAAATGGTTCCAGCTTTCACATTGGTTGCTCTTTCAATTTGACTACAGATGATGACATATCCCAATTTTTTTTTCCTTTTTAGCTCTTTCCTAATTTATGGCACTACAGGATGCTTCAGGCTTATCTTGTATTTTCTCTGCCCCAGGATTAAAGTCAGCCATTTCTCCAAAGAGATCTGCTTCTTTTTCTTGGGGAATAGTATTTAGAAACCAAGATCTGGATACTAGATACATTCATTGCTACAGAGATATCACAATTACTAGGAACTGTCAGAGGAGACCAGGAAGACATGATAAACAAATGCAACAAAGAATCTGTGGTACTTAATAGTGGTCCCACGTACAGATATTCGGTCTTGTGCAGTCCGTTCCCCTGAAGTAATTTAATTCTAACTTTATAAAATGTTGCACCATTGAGGGGATGTTACTTCTGTGATTAAATTACAAGAAATTGTAACTTCCCTTAGCTAGGTGACCCTCTCTCTCTTACTGGCTTTGTTGAAGCAAAACTGCCATACTGTGCGCTTCCTCACAGAAAGACACACAGCAAGGAACGGAGGACACCTCCAGTTGACAGCCTTCAGGGAACTAAGGCTATCAGCTCAACATACTACCAAGAGAACTAAGCTTGGAAACAGGTCCTTCTCCAGTCCCATCTTCTTTGATTTCATGCTGGTGTTTGTTGTTTTTTAGTGCCGTCGAGTCGGTTCCAACTTATAGCGACCCTGTATAGGGTTTCCAAGGAATAGCTGGTGAGCTTGAACCGACAACCTTGCAGTTCAAATGGTTTTGCAGTTTGGCACATTAACCCATAATGCCACACAAAAGTGCCATCAAGTTAGTTCTGACTCATAGCGACCTTGTATAGGGTTTTCAAGGAGCAGTTGGTGGGTCTGAACCACTGACTTTGTGGTTTAAACTGACCTTGCAGAGCAGTGCTTATCCTATAAAACGCAGTATTAATTAGGGTTCTGGAGAAACAGTCACTCTTATAAACTGTGATTAGAAATGTAATTGAGGCAAGCTTTTAGGTACAGAGATAGGCAATAATGTCAGAAATTTTAATAAGCATATAATTTGACTCAGAAATTCTACTGTCAGCTATCTGTCCTAAGAAGGTAAAACACATCATGCACAGTATTTTCATGCTAGTAAAACAACCTATCCCTAAATGTCCCAAAACCTGAAATCTAATGAATAGCAATTGAAGATTTTTTTCAAAAACATTCACCAAATGATGGTGAATCATCATTTTTTTACATTGTTCATTTTTTCCTTTATAATGAGGATATAATTCAAAATATATAAATCAATAAGTACTTTTTTCAGAGGGGGATGATGGACAATAAAAAGGAGATGGGACAGCAATCCCTGGATGATTCTGTAATATAAAGTCCAAAACACCAAAGCAAACACACTCCTTCCTATTCAGTCAATTTCAACTCACAGAGAATCTACAAGTGGACAGTAGAGCTGCCCTATAGGGCTTCTAAGACTCTAAATCTTTATGGAAGCAGACTGTCTCATCTTTCTCCCTCAGAGCAGCCAGTGGGTTCACACTGGCAACCTTTTGATTAACAGTCCAATGCTTAATCCACTATTCCACCAGGGATAGTTTGAAATAATCATCAAAATATACTAGAGATTTTTGGCAAAAATCCCCATTCCATTACTGAAAGCATCTAAATTCCTCCCAAACCAGTTGGTTTGATTCATAATGCCTGCCTAGCGATGATGCTAATTACCTTCCCAGGAAAAATACCCTTGGCCCTTTAGCCAACCAATTTGGGGTATTAGCTTTCGGAAGTGCCATGATCCACTAATAACTTGAAAAGCAGCCAAGAATGTAGGACATAAAAACAACTTGTTTTATCAATTGCATGAAATTCTGGAGAAAAGGATGCTAAATCCATAAAGACAATCTTGTCTTTTGCCACAACCTTGGTCTGCCTAAGGCTGAAATATCCCTATAATATCTCAAATTATTTACCAGATTCTTCACTGAAACTGAGGAGTTCTGGTAGTACTGCTAAGTGCTGGACTACTAAACAAAAGATCGTTGGACCAATCCAACCATGGAGGTAAGGATGCAGCAGTCTGCTTCCATGACAATTACAGAGGTAAAGATGCGGCAGTCTGCTGCCGTGACGATTACAGCTTTGAAAATGCTCTGGGTCTACGCTGTCCTGTAGAATCACTGTCAGTTGGAATCAACGCAAGAGCAACGGGTTTGGAGTTTGTGTTACTGAAACTCAAATAATTCGGCTTGTATCTGGAACTGTCTTCTCTGAATTGCATTATAATGTTGGACAACTTTAAACATAATGCTCTTCTACACCCACACTTTCAGTATACATTCAGAGAATCTCAGCTTCCTAAGAAACCACTTAAAAATTACAGTGTATAAATGACAGAATGAAGACCTGCAAAGTAAATGTTTGATTCTCCAAATATTGAGAGAGTCTTTCAGGGGCTGTCTCCTTCATAAGCCCCCTTGACTGCTGGACTAACAAACCTTCAAGCTTCAATACCAACCATAATATTAAAAACTGTTTTCTCAGATTGCCTCGGTTAGCTTTCTAAGTGTTTTCCTGACTGCCTCATCTCTCCAATGAGGTTGTCAGTTCCTTGCAGTCAAATTCTGGATTTTTATCATGTCATCCCCATTGAGTACTGTGATAGAGCCAGCAACATCCAGACTAGGGCATTCTGTCTCCATGTTGATCTTAAGAAAAAGGGGCAAGGCGAACATGAAAAAGTATGTGGAAAAATAGAATGAAAAGAAAATGGAATTCTTCCACAAACTTCTTAAAGCTTCCTCATACTGTTCTCAGAATGCTAGAGAAAATATGATGTTATGTAATTTGAAACTGTAAACCCAAGCATTACATTAGTATTTTGAGTAATGCACATATTCACCTTTATTGGTTTTAGTAACTTACAGCAATGAGAACCATGAGATCTCACATATACCCTTACCACACACTGTTTGATATAAGTGAACGTAGATCTATTGTCTAGAAGTAACCTCTAAGGCAGAGTTTACTTGGATAGAGTTTCCAAACTATTTATAGACACAGCTACATCCCAAATTTTACAGTTGTATTCAGTGCTGGATATTATCCCAAAGGCTGAGGCTACTCTCAAGTAAAAGGGAACTCACACTTCCCAAGCCTACAGATTTCTTGAATGTGCAATTCAGTGAGTTCCACTCAGAAACAATCACATCAGCTAAATAGGTCCCTTCTTTCCTAAAGTACATTATCTACTTTGAGAAGGTCACACATGAAAATAAAAATCAATGCAAGGTTAAGGTTCCTATAGAAACACTATTAGTAGATGAACATAGCCAATAATTATTAAAACTTGTTCCAAATCTGTTTTTATCTTGATATAAGTTCAGACAAACAAATATAACTAATAAGTCAAAATATGCTTATTACTTAATTCTATAGCTTTTAGAAGATAGAAGCAAAACAACTAATTTTGCCAAATAAACTATCAAACCCAAGGTAACTGAAATGATCACTCCTACTAATTATAAGGAGTCTTAGTGTGGTGCTGTGGACTAATGCGTCAGACTACAAAATCCTTTGAACTTCAAGGTCAGAAGTTCAAGTTCACCAGCTGCTCCTTGGAAACTATACAGGGTTGCTTTGGGTCGGAATCAACTCGACAGCACTTAACAACAGCACTAATTATTAGTTTAACTAGTAGAAACTGTCTGCCTTGAACATGATGCTCTTTCAAGAGGACAAAGTGGCAGCAGCAATTCAAAAAGATTAGATTGGACTCTTGTTGTTGTTGTTAAGTGCCTTCGAGTTGGTTCCGACCCATAGCGACCCTGTACAGGGTTTCTGAGACTGTAAATCTTTACAGGAGCAGAAAGCCTCATCTTTCTCCCGCGGAGTGGCTGGTAGTTTTGAACTGCTGACCTTAAGGTTCGCAGCCCGATTCATAACCACTATGCTCCTTCGATTGGACTCTTAGGAACAATGAATTTATGTTAGTAGGGGCAGGATAACTCACAAATGGCGGGTAAGAATATAATAAATGCCACAGAATGTAGAAAACGTTGAATCAGTATATAAATTTTGCTGTTATATTTTCTACAGTAACAGCAAAATGCAAAGCAAAAGCAAGATTGCCTTAATAAACTTGTTTCAGTCACTTCCTGGTAAGTACAGAAAACACAGTGGTAAATATTAGGACATCAGAATGACTCTGAAATTAAGTACTTAAAAATCTCAGGAAGTCTTAATTTGCCAGATATTTATATACTTTAAGTACATTCCTCAATTTCATTCATTCAAAAGCATTTATTGGAGCCCTGGGGGTACAAGTGTTTAGCACTTGACTGCTAACTGAAAGTTTGACGGTTCAAATCCACCTAGCAGCTCTGCGGGGGAAAGACCTAGTGATCTGTTTCAGTAAAGAATACAGCCAAGACAACCCTAAAAGGCATTTTTTGTCTGTCAAATGGGGTTGCTATGTGTCAGAACTGACACAATGGCAACCAACAATAAGAAAAATATAGAGAAATTAAAGTGAAAGGTTTTGGTTCTGTTTGTTTGTTGTTTTTTTTGAGAACAAGATAGTGAAGAACCTATTTCAACTCGAGGTCCCAAACAAGTCCAAAGCAGTCATGACACTACACTATCCTTATTTCTGGAAGAATCTATTGTCTAGAAGTAACCTCTAAGGCAGAGTCCTTATAGCAAGGACGTTTTTAATATAACCACACAAATTTTCTCAAATGACTCACAGTTCACTGTGACTTCAAAATATTTCCTGTCCAAAGGAACAAACGTATTAAATCTACATGTAATCATATTCCTTTTACCAAATTGAACATTTTTAGACTTGCTCTGTTAACGGAAATTAATTCAAAGCTGGGTGGCAGTCTCTACACTGTGGCATCTGGAACACATAAATGGCTTTAGTGGAATCTGTTTAGCTGCATCTTCTTTAGAGAACAGATTGAACTTCCTACGTCCTTTTGATAAAGTATTCACTTACTGGGAAGTATAAAACTTCCTGATTATTCAGAAGCTAAAGTTTTCCTGGAGCCCTAGTGTGGCACTGTAGGATAAATACTGGACTGCTAACTGTAAGGTCGGTAGTTCAAACCCACCTGCTCTTTGGCAATCCTGTACAGGGCCGCTATGAGTCAGAAGCGGCTCAATGGCATTTAACAAAGTCTTCCTACTGCTACTATGCTTGGCCAATAATGTCTAAACACTAATTTCAATTCATGATTTTCAATGATGTGAAGTTTTAGTTAAAATTATTCTGGAGTAAAAGGGATTAAATGTAAAAAAAAAACAAAGCTAGTGTTACTCAGTGAAAGGCAAAGGAAGAATACCCCTCACTGATTGCACGCATCACTCTTATAAAGGAAGAAGTTTGACCTTTAAGGTCAAGAAACATATATTTTGGAAATATAATGTGAGAAATGCGTTGGCCAGTGGATACAGTCTGTTTCAGTCTTATTATAGAACTTTAGTTCACATTCGTTCTTTCACGCATTATAATCAAAAAGAGCTTAAATCTAGAAGGACGTTTCATTGATTAATTAGTAGAAACCACTAGATGGATTCAGGTTGAGGATAAAAGCTCTACCAAATACACAAACAAAACAGACCATCAGTAGCATTTAGTCCAAGTTCAATTCATCAGAACCCTCCCTTTACTCCAGGAAAGCTGTCGATCCTTCCCCCAGTTTAGTTGGGGATGAAGCACATTTCCAAACCAGATTAGCTCCAGAGATGAACTGTTTCCAGCCCTCCATGAGAACTAGTTAAGAATCAGAGTAGTTAAGTGATGTGTCTTGAATTTCTTTGCCTTTTTTTATTGTTATCATTTTGAACCTTCCCTTTTAGGGGCTGTATAAACAGAAACTGGGGAATCAAAGTAGTTCACAAAGTGAAATGACAATCATTTTGGTTGCCAGATCAAAAGATCCATCATTATAAACCCCTTAAACTCAAAAGGTTACTAAAATGTCCACTTTTATCAATTATCTTTATTTTTTTTCAGTTGGGGTAAAAAGACTTAATTGTTGAAAGTCTCAAAATTTTATTCCTGGGAGCACTGTTGCATTGCACTGTTGCATTCTGTTTATCTTTAAATGTGTATACATGAATGGATAGCTTTAGTTACAGAACTAACAAAATAAGCAAACAAACTATCCCCACTAATTCTCCTTTGCCTTAAGAATGCATTTCATATAAGAGCAAGATAGCGTAGTGGTTACGAATTGGGCTGCGAACCTCAGGGTCAGCAGTTTGAAACTACCAGCTGTTCTGTGGGAGAAAGACGAGGCTTTCTGCTCCTGTAAAGATTTACAGCCTCAGAAACCCTATATAAGATTGCGATAAATTGGAACCGACTCCACGGCACATTACAACAACAACATAGTATTCTACCACTATTGTCTGTTGGTTTGTCATACTATGGAGGCTTTCATGTTGTTATGAAGCTGGATACTATACAACCAATATTTCCAATACCAGCAGGGTCATCCATGGTAGATACATTTAAATGGAGCTTCCAGACTAAAGCAAACCAGGATGAAAGGTCTGGCCATGTACTTCTGAAAATTCACTAATGAAAGCTCTATGGATCACAACAGAGTATGGTTTAATATAAAATTACAAAATAAGTTCCCCAGGATGGTAAGCGACAATAGACATAAGCATGCCAGCAATCATGAGGAACTTTTTGTTCTATTTTACATGGTGTTGATATGAGTCAACAACATCAAGTTCTGTGGCTGAAAACAATACAGCCAAGAAGTTTGCTCAATTTCACAAACTAGAACTAGAGATGTTGAGTTTTTCAAAACTATATTCTACTTTTGTTGTGGCTAGTTGCCTTCAAGTTGATTTCAACTCGTGGTATCCCAATGTATGGGGCATAATTCAGATGTTTAGACCAGTGACCAAACGTAACCCTGACAATACCTGACTTCCACTTATCCAACACACTAGCTACACTGTCTCCATTGAAGTATTCTATCAAAGATTGTTGTTGCTGTGTGCAGTAAAGCTAGTTTCGACTCCTATCCACCCTGTGTAGAGTTTCTGAGAGTGGTTGGTGGGTTTGAACTGCCAACCTTGTGCTTATCCTATAGCACCTTACCAGGTTTTGTACTAAACCATCAATACTGCCACTTGGCAATCCATCTCATTGGGGGTCTTCCTCTTTTTCTCTGACCTTCCACCTTACCAAACATGATGCCCTTCTCCAGAGACTGGTCCCTCCTGACAATAAGTCTTAAGTATGAGAGACAAAGTTTGACCATCTTGGCCTCCAAGGAGAGCTCCGGCTGCACTTCTTCCAAAACGGATCTGTTGGTTCTTTTGGCAGCCCATGGCACTTTCAATATTCTCCTCCAACACCACAAGTCAAAGGCATCAATTCTTCTCTGATCTTCCTTATTCACTGTCCAGCTTTCACATGCATATGAGGTTATTAAAAATACTATGACTTGGGTAATCCTCAAGCTGACATGCGTGCGTTTCAATACTTTAAAAAGGTCTTGTGCAGCAGATTTGCCTAATGAAATATGTCATTTGACTTCTTGACTGCTGCTTTCGTGATTGTTGATGGTTGATCCAGAAAGAATGAAGTCCTTGAAAACGTCAATCTTTTCTCCGTCAATAAGAATGTTGTTTATTGGTCCAGTGGTGGGGACTTTTGTTTCTTCACATTGAGATATAATCCATGCAGAAGGCCAGGCTCTTTGATCTTCATCAGTAAATGTTTTAAGTCTTCATTTTCAGCAAGCAGAAACCCCATATGAGCCAGGACCTACTTGAGGGCACTTAACAACATCAACAACAATTCATACATCAGAGTTACCTCTCTAGAACTTTCCACAATGCATTAGAATAGGAGCTTGATAGTGAAATATTACCTAGTATTCTATCATAATTCTGAAATATCTTGCAAAACTAATCCGAATTAAATTTTTTGAATCAATGTGGGGAGACAATATAATAGTTTCATTAACCACTTCATTTTGCATGAATGCAAATACACAGAAACCTAATTCTGCTTTAGGATTCTAAAGCTAAGAAAACTTTGGGGCACAAAAAACAGCTCTACACACTTCACTGTCAGAAGAATAATATCAGAACTACTTAAAGAGTAAGGAGAAAATTAGAGCAAATCCAAAAGATTCTTGTTTTTACTTTGCACGTAAGTAACAGACTAAATTTCTGGTGTGGCACTGTAAGACAAACACAGTCTACTGCAAGGTTGGTTTGAACCAAAAGGTTGGTGGTTCAAACTCACCAGTTGCTCCTTGGAAACCCTATACTGAGTGACTATGAGTCAGAACTGATTAGATGACACTAAACAACAACAAATACTTTCCTATCCAGCAAGCTGGAGTGTGCAGGAAGAAGGGCATTAGGTTACATAGTATTCCTTCAACTTCATGCAAGATAAATAAAAATGTTGAGATTTCTCCCCTCTAATTTCTGGTAGCGTAGTGGTTACGAATCGGGCTGCGAACCTTAAGGTCAGCGGTTCGAAACCACCAGCTGCTCCGTAGGAGAAAGATCAGGTTTTCTACTCCCGTAAAGATTTACACGCTCGGAAACCCTGTACAGGGTTGCTATGGGTTGAAACCTACTCGATGGCACTTAACAACAACAACAATTTAGTGAAAATGAAAGGTGCTCTAAGGTGGGTCTGCAGGATGAGCACTGGATTTTGAACCACAAGGTCAGTGGTACCAGAACAACAGCTGCTCAGAGAGAGAAAAATGAGGCTTTCTGTTCCAACAAATTTTTACAGCCTCAGAAATCCTATACAGGGTCGCTATATGTTGAACCCACTGGACAGCACTTAACAAGAGGGTGGTGTAAAACAATCATTAGTTCTGGTAGCATAGTGGTTACGAATCCGAATCCGGCTGCTTATCTCACGGTCAACCAAACTAGATTTACAGCCTCGGAAACCCTATGCAGGGTCGCTATGAGTTGAAACCAACTCCACCACCACCCCCACTAATGTAAAGGTTGGCAATTTGCACCTATTCAGAGGTGCTTCAGAAAAGCAGCCTGGCACTGCTCCTGTTACGTTTACAGCCCACAGAACAGTTCTACACTGTGACACATGGGGTCATCATGAGTCAGAGGGTGTTTTTGCGTTTTGTTTTGTTTTTCTTTTAAGGTTTTCTAAGCAGCAAGAATTGATGCTTTTGAGTTATGGTGTTGGAGGAGAATATTGAAAGTGTCATAGGCTGCCAAAAGAACAAACAGATCTGTGTTGGAAGAAATGCTTTCAGAGTGCTCCTTAGAGGCCAGAATGGCCAAACTTTGTCTCTCGTACTTCCAACATATTGTCAGAAGGGACAAGTCTCTGGAGAAGGATATCATGTTTGGTAGGGTGGAGGGTCAGAGAAAAAGAGGAAGACCCCCAGCGAGATGGATTGGCAAAGTGGCAGCATCAATAGACTCAAGCGTGGCAACAATTGTGAGGTTGGCCCATGACCGGGCAGAGTTTTGTTCTATTGTGCATTGGGTAGCTATGAGTCAGTCCCGACTCAATGGCACTTAACAACAACAAGCAGCTGGAGCTCTGGTAGTGTAATGGTTACGAATCCAGCTGTGAACCTTATTGAAATTACCAGCTCTTCCGCAGGAGAAAGACTAGACTTTCTGCTCTCATTAAGATATATAGCTTCGGAAACACTTTACAGGGTTGCTATGAGTCCGAACCAACTCCACTGCACATCACGTCGAAGCAGCTAGAGGGGTCTTGGTGAGGCACTGTAGGATAAGCACTGGACTGCTAACTACAAGGTTGGCAGTTCAAACCCACCATTTGCTCCTTGGAAACCCTATTTGTTGTTGTTGTTGTTGTTAGGTGTCATCGAGTCTGGACTGACTCATAGAGACCCTATGCACAACAGAACGAAACACTGCCGGTCATGGGCTAACCTCACTACTGTTGCCACGCTTGAGCCCATTGATACTGCCAATCCATTTCGCTAGGGGTCTTCCTCTTTTTCTCTGACTCTCCACCTTACCAAACATGACATGCTTCTCCAGCGACTGATCCCCATACTGGGTTGCTATTAGTGGAAACTGACTCGATGGCACTTACCAACAACAACAGAAGCAGCACAAGTTCCTAAGTTAAAGTCCATTTAATACTTTGACTCCTGACTGTCTTGCAAAGCTGCAGTTCTCTGGGAGAATATACTCAACTGTCTCACAGAAACACTCAAGTGATTTGAAGTGCCACAGAGAATGCGTTTATTTCACCTGTTCCACCCAAATTTGCAGCCAGACATTGGCATCATGGTCGTTGGTCCCCAGCATCACGTTGTTCTTAAGTGTTGTTGAGTCTATTCTGACTCATAGAGACCCTGCCTAGGGCTTCAGAGGAGCGGCTGGTGGGTTTCAACCACAGACCTTGTGGTCCAGTGCATTACCCTGTAGCGCCACACCACGATTTCCCTATACCAGCACCATGTTGTTGTTAAGTACCATGAGCCTGTGTAGGGTTTCTGAGGCTGTAAATCTTTAGGGAGCAGACCGCCTCATCTTTCTCCCGTGGGACCGCTGGTAGTTTCGAACTGTCAACCTTGAGGTGAGCAGCCCAATTCGTAACCACTATGCTACCAAAGCTCCTAGCCTTGGTTACCAGACCCTTGGCCTCAGTAAATGCTGGGATATTTTCTAAACTAGGTACTTCATCTCGCGTTCAAAACGGAATCATTCTGCAGTCTGAAGAGATAGTAGGAAAAGATACCTACTGTGGCGTTTAAATTATAAATAATCTATTTTAAAAACAATTTCATTTTTTTTTACCTGCGACCTAAAGCACGTTTTGGAAAGCAACCCCTTCTGCTTGCGAAGTGTGCTGGGAAAGAAAGCAGCCGAGGTCCGGCGCCAGACGATCGCCTCCTGGTGGTGTATCGGACCATAAATGCAGCGGCGCCTTAGTGCATTCGGCAGCTCAATGGTCTCCTGCGTCAAGCGAGCAGCCGAGGCAGGAAGACCCCACTGTAGTGCGGTAGAGGCTTGGGGGACGTTGTAGGGGGGGCCAACGTAGTCCTGTCCACCCTTATTCAAGAGGTGAGGGAACGTAGATAAGCGTGCAGAAATAACGCTCGCTACTTCTCCTGCCAAGGCTAGTTCCAAGCCAGGTTGGCGGGGGAGAGTTCTGGAAAAATAAGAAGAAAGTAGGGCGAGAGCGCAGCAAGGCAGGGACGGCGTTGAGGACTTTTTAGAACGAGATATCTGAAGAAGCCAGCGAGTGCCTGATAGTTGAGAAAAGTGATCCAGCACCAAACTCTAACATTGATTCAAAAACATCGCTTAAGAGGCAAATTTGCAGGTGCCATTAGGGAGTATTGAACCTACAGCAGGTACTTCCTTCTAAAACAAAATTATTTTGTAACAAATTAGGTAGAATATATTAAGGGTGTGTACATTTTAACTTCCTACTGGTGCTTCCACGTGTAAGCACATTTCTGAATTAAATGAACTGCAATTACAGGAGAATGTATGCATACATTTCCTACCTTTGTATTTCTATTTATTCTTAACTGGGAAAATACAATCCACCTTCGAAACTGACAGTAGGATTTTCTTAAACTGTTCTAGGTAAAAAAAAAAAAAAAGTAGACACATAAATGAAGGATGATTTCAGGTTAAATGAAGGAGGAAACCTGCAGTGAAAATCTCCCCACTTCAGAAACCCATAATGTAGCTCTGAAATAAGTGTGTATTAATGAACTAGCTAATTTCAAAAAGGCTTACATTTTATAATTTTCTTACACTAAACAAATCACTAACAATGACCTTCAAATGCCTCCATCTATGGCCAGCCCTCTTAAAACCAAAACGTATTAAACCTATTAAACCGAAAAAACGACAAATCTAAACAAAGACCAAACCCTAGTAACACCATAAGGGACTTGAAACCCGAATCTGCATTCCGTTCCTCCCGTCCTTCGCTGAGGTGGGGGAGGCGGTTTGTGCCGGTGCCTAGTGTATAATCGGGTTAATCCAGTAGACAAAGAATAAACCAATAGCCCTCCCACCTCACTTCCCGCTCCCTTCCATTCTCCTCTTCCTCTCCCTGTCGACTCTCCCTCACCCCCCTCTCCTCACAGAAAAGGGGAGAGGTGGACTTGAAGTCCGTTCCGGATAAAGTCTTAAAACCTGCAATTTATTTTTAATGCTGGCATTGCATAGCTGGGATTACTTTTGAATGTTCACTCTGCATTCCTAGTGGCGGAGAGAAACTTTCATAAATTAGTTCGAGCCTATGGCTTGTCCTCTTAGCCTTTGGGAAAATCTTAAGGTCAGTGTTTCCTTGAACTAGATACACTGACCCTGTCGTGCTTTGCCAGGCCCCGCGAGCGCCTCGCGTGACGGTGCCTAGGCTGCAATACTGGTTAGAGGACGCGCGAGGCGGCGCGGTTGCCCTTTTGAATGCCTCCTGCGGCTCGGAGCGCTGGCGGGCGCTGGAGTGTGAGTGAATGTAGCCCCGCGGAGCCAATGAGCTGGGACCGGATGCGATATATCCTCTGGGACAACAACTGCTCTGTTCCGCCTCGGATCCACATGACGCCATTTACTGCTGCCGCGGCCGCCGCAGAGCTCCCTGCCTCCTCCGGAAAGACGAGGGCGCAGGCCAACGGCGAGCCCCCCCCGACCGGGCCACAGGCCCACCTCCTCCTCCTCCGCACCCACCGCCCCTGCCTCGGCCTCACCGCCGCGCCTCCGCAACGCCCAGTCTGCACGGCCGAAAGCTGAGCGCGGCAGCGCGAGCGGAGGAGAGGGGCCGGCGGAGCGCGCAGCGCCCAGGCCCCCGCGCCCGCCCGGCCCAGCCCGCGCCCACGCGTCGCCTCTGCTCTGACACAGCTCAGACCGCACGGCTTGGCGATCTGTGTTTAGGTTTTCTGTAAGGCCGTTTTCGTCTCATTGGCTCTTCTGCCAGGAAGAGGGACTCGCCGTTGGCGTTTCGGCCTCCTGTTCATTGAGAAAAAAGAGGAAATACTCCGCGTGCGCTTTTAGAAGGGGGGGTCGCCTCTAGCCTCTCTAACACCAGTGTTCATCGGCGGGGGACTTGACTCCGGATTTTATTTTACCTTTTTCCACCGATTGGTCGAAAGTTGGACTGAAGCAGAGTTTGGAAAGAAGGGGAAAAGTTTGCGTCGAGGTTGGATTTATTTGCACATTGCAGAAAGAAGAGCGTCCAAGGGAGAGGAGTTGTTGCAAAGCAGCGATCACGGTGAGGCGCGTTCGGCTCTTCTGGCGGGGTAGCCGGAGTGTCGCGGGCAACATGGAGTAGGTGCAGCTGGACTGGGAGTGGGGTCCGTTTCTCTTCTGGCCGCCCTTTTTGTAATCCTGCAGGTTCTCCCACAGGGATCCCAGCTCGGCCTGTCTTGGTTGGGACTGCCGTGCACACTCTGCACAGAGTCCCCGCGTCTTCCTTAGCCTGGCGACCCCGTGCGCCCGCGCTCTAAGGGGGTTAGGACGATGAACTACTCGTCTGGAGTCAGCTCCTGTCTCTACGAGGACGACGAATTGGGCGCTGAGAGCGGGTAGAGAGGGAAAACATTCTGTGTTTTGCAGGCGTCAGGATTTATAACCTGTTTCTTTTCTCTTGGGAAGACTAATCCTAGTCGAGACTGTTCCTAGGCTGGGGCGCCGACGGGCCGAGGGTGCATGGGTGGAGGGAGCCTGGAGCCCCTTCCTTTGCTTGCTCTGGACTGGGACAGAGGTGAGCTGTGTGCGGGTGCGAGCGTCTCCCTGCCAGACGCGGTGTCTCTGCGGTTCGGAAATTCAGCTTACTCTTTTTTCCGTTCTCCGCGGTCGGCTTGGGTCACGCTTTCTTTCTTATTATTAAAGTTTGTGTTGACCCAGCACAGGAAGAAAGTCATCAAGTGGTAGTAGCGATCATTTTCCATTATGTGAAAATAGGTCTCAAAAGACGTTTGTGTGTGTGTGTGTTTTCTCCTTTGATGGGCAGATCTACTTTGTTGTTGCTATTTTTGAATTTCGGAATCTTATGTTTTTACAAGCGGTTTCGGTGTGAATTTGCATCACCCTAGTGCGGAAGTCCTTTCCTCCTAATCCATAGTCCGATCACACACTGTTCTTAATGGGGGTTTCAAAGCACTTTAAGAGGCGGTGGGGAGGACTGAGGGCACGCAGTGTGTCAGGGTTAGGGTGGGGAAGAAGGTGGCCAAGGATAGTAGAAATCACTTTAGGGAGAAAAAAATGTGTATGTATATATATATATATATATATATATATATATATATATATATATATACAAAACACACTTTTGTTTTTTCCCTAAAATGCCACTTTCCTCTACAAGCAAATCTGCCGCTGAAAGTTTCCAGCTCTACAGGAGTGTGCAGTGGCGCTTTGGAAAGTTCCCTCTCTTAAAACAACTTTCGCTTTAAAAAAAAGTCTGTGTGTGTTGTGTGTTTAATTTCTCTAGATCTGAAAGGAGATAGATAGGCGTTTGCAAATTGCAGGCAGTGCCCACTTGAGTCAGTGCAGCGTGGAGGCGCAGTGTGTCCGAGGTTAAGTCTCTGTGTCAGGGCTGTGTACTCAAAGACTAGGCTTTCTTCCTCACGGTGTTGGTGCTGGAAACTGACGACCAACGCTCAAGGGCCTCTCAGAAACGCCCTGCGTTGCACGGCTGTGTGGCCCTAGCCTGGGAACGGAGTTGCTCCCTCTTGGGAATGGAAGGCAGTTCTGTGTAGGGGAAATGGGAGTGGGGGGCGGCGGAGGGGAAAGTGTGTTCCTGCGTTTCGTGACACGTACCTTTTGGCGGCGCCCGTCC
>NW_006408523.1:37515710-37518940 GCF_000296735.1 Chrysochloris asiatica
CCACCCCCAGCCCCTCTGTGGGTCTCCGGAATCGTGCGCTAAAGGGTGAGGGCCCCTGGACAATACGCCTAGAAAAAACTCCCTCGGGGTTCCGGCTGGATCCAACCTGCTGAGGACTAAGTTGGGTCGCTGGTTGAACCGATAAACGACGGAGAGAGCAAACCTAGAGCCAACTTTGTCTTGTCTTTTTGTTGGAGGTGAGGAGATCCCGGTTTCCAGCTCTGCCTTGTTCGAATTGGGAGGCGTACGTCACCTGCCTTTTTAGCTGTGGTTCAGTTTTCTAAAAAGCAGTGGTTGGTTGGATAAGGTTCCACTTTTGCCCATTTTTCTTTTTATTTTTACGTAAACTTGGAAAGAGGATGATAGTTTGGAAATTTGCTGAAGGATTGTATTTTAAAGTGATTACAAATTAGAGTGCTTAATTTGAGACGTGACACTTTAATTTTTAAACTACTTTTTTTTTTTTCTTTTGCTACCAGTTGATTTATGTTCCCAACTACAAGCTTTTTTTTTTTTTTTTTTTTTTCGGAAACATATCTGATGAGATTTTGACATAATCCAATGTAAACAACAAGGAAGGGGCAACCATTTCGCTATAAAATCTACTTCCAAGATTATCCGGTTGTAAAATACTTGATTCTCAAGTTGTTGGAAGCTGAGAATAAGTTTCTGCCTTGTTGCATGTGTACGTTTGATTTAATGTGTTCCTGGCACCTAATGGTATTTGAATTGATTTGCTTTTAATTTTATATAGTTGTACTGCTATAATAGATAATGTTGTAAAATTTATAACTATAATGTCGTAAAATATATTTACCTTTTTTCATATCATATTCAATCTAAGTTGCTGTATAATAGTATTTTATGTAATATCAGGATTAGACTAAGAACCAGGAAGGAATTTTCAACACTGCATTTATTGATGTTTAAGACGAAATTACCATGAGCAATTGAATTGTTTCAAACTTCAGAAAAATATTTATGGCAATGTTGTGTTAAACCTAACATTACTTTCTTGCAAATTTTACATTGAACCTGAAACTTATAAATTTTGTCTGTTTGAATAAGGAATTGCTATTTATGTGATTGGAGCCCTGGTGGCACAGTGGTTAAAGTGCATGGCTTTAAACTGAAAGGCCAGCGGTTTGAGTCCACCAGCTGCTCAGAAGGAAAAAGATGTGGCAGTTGTCTTCCATAAAGATTTACAGCCTTGGAAATCCTACTGGGTAGTTCTGTCCTGTAGATAACAAAGGATTTGGTTTTAGTCTTTTATTTATGTGATTCAAACAAAGATCATCTTTGTGCTGCTGCACATCGTGGTATTAAATATTGTCAACATTAAGGTTGACTCTTTGATGCAGGTGTAGATCGATCTTATGGCTATTTTAACACCTCTCCACCCTCCATTCCATTTCTGATCCTCTGAATAGAGGAAGTAGAAAGTAGAGTCGACTTAGGTGGGTGAGGAGTAGAAGTATCTTGGAGTGTAAACTGTTTTCTCTCCCCTTGTTTTCTGCAGGAATTCAGATGTGTTCTAAGCCTACTGGAGTGACCACACTTCCAAGACCTGATGGAGGCCAGAGCTCAGAGTGGCAGCAGGTCACAGCCCTTGCTGCAGGCACCCCGTGACAGTGGCAGGCAGCCCGGGGAGCCCGACCCCAGAGATGCCCTCATGCAGCAGGTGCATGTGTTGTCTCTGGATCAGATCCGAGCCATCCGAAACACCAATGAGTATACGGAGGGACCTACTGTGGTCCCGAGACCTGGGCTCAAGCCTGCTCCTCGTCCTTCGACTCAGCACAAGCACGAGCGACTCCATGGTCTCCCGGAGCACCGCCAGCCTCCTCGTCTTCAGCACACACAGGTCCACTCTTCTGCAAGAGCCTCTCTGACCAGGTCCATCAGCACGGTCAGCTCAGGGTCACGGAGCAGTACGAGGACAAGTACCAGTAGCAATTCCTCTGAACAGAGACTGTTAGGATCATCTTTTTCCTCGGGGCCCGTTGCTGATGGAATAATCCGAGTGCAACCTAAATCTGAGCTCAAGCCAGGTGAGCTTAAGCCACTGAGCAAGGAAGATTTGGGCTTGCACACCTACAGGTGTGAGGACTGTGGCAAGTGCAAGTGTAAGGAATGCACCTACCCGAGGCCTCTGCCATCAGACTGGATCTGTGACAAGCAGTGCCTTTGCTCAGCCCAGAATGTGATAGACTATGGGACTTGTGTATGCTGTGTGAAAGGTCTCTTCTATCACTGTTCTAATGATGACGAGGACAACTGTGCTGACAACCCATGCTCTTGCAGCCAGTCTCACTGTTGTACACGGTGGTCAGCCATGGGCGTCATGTCCCTCTTTTTGCCTTGCTTATGGTGTTACCTTCCAGCCAAGGGTTGCCTTAAATTGTGCCAGGGGTGTTATGACCGTGTTAACAGGCCTGGATGCCGTTGTAAAAACTCAAACACAGTTTGCTGCAAAGTTCCCACTGTCCCACCCAGGAACTTTGAAAAACCAACATAGCATCATTAATCAGGAATATTACAGTAATAAGATTTTGTTTTGTTTTGTTTTGTTTTTTAACACACATATGCAACCAACTAAAACAGTTATAATCTTGGCACTGTTAATAGAGGGTTGGGGTATTCTTTGCTGTTTGCAGTGAAATGCTTTTTATGTGTGTGTGTCCATGTGCCATTTTAACTGATATGCTTGTTAGAAATCAGCTAATGGAGCTCAAAATATAGGATACAGAACTTGGTGATCCACATATTGCATAAGCTAAAGCAACACAGACACTCCTAGGTAAATTTTTTGTGAATAATACTTAGAAAATTTGTAAATTAGCAAAATGACTTTTTTCCATTGTTTTCTCCAGAGATAATGTGCTATATTTTTGTATATACAATAATATTTGCAACTGTGAAAAACAAGTTGTGTCATACTACATGGCACAGTCACAAAATATTATACTAATATGTTGTACATTCGGAAGAATGTGATTCAATCAGTATGGTTTTAGATTGTATTTTGCCTTACAGAAGCCTTTATTGTGACTCTGATTTCCCTTTGGACTTCATGTATATTGTACAGTTACGGTAAAATTCAACCTTTATTTTCTAATTTTTTCAACATATTGTTTAGTGTAAAGAATATTTATTTGAAGTTTTATTATTTTATAAAAAAAAGAATATTTATTTTAAAAGGCATCTTACAAATTTTGCCCCTTTTATGA
>NW_006408523.1:37519100-37527612 GCF_000296735.1 Chrysochloris asiatica
TAAAGGCTAGCTTTTAAAGTTGTTTCCCTTAATCTCTAAAATCATTTTTCTTTAAAGTAAAGTGGAGATGGGTGATTTTGAGAGAGAATACTAACATAATAGTGAACATTTTACTCACCTGTATTAATTGCAGGAGAGCTTATTTTGCCATGACATGTGTCTCCCACTCCCCACCCCCCCACTGTTACTAATGTATGTTTTTGCAGCTTTGTTAATTTACCTTTGTTTTCCAGGGTTAAAAAAACAACAAATTGGTTTAGGAGATATCTCTTAAAGGGTTAACAATTAGATTTTATAGTATTAAGAATAAATGGATGAGGATTATTTCAAGACCTGGAGAAATGTACTATGTGTTTGAACATTTACTGACTTTTGTCTGTATCAATCCTTGTGTTAGGGATCCAGTTTGCACTGCTGGATTCTGGCAATTGAGACAAAACTATTTTCCTGACTTAGCTGATCTTGGCTATGTTTTTTTTTTTTCCATTGTAATTGGTTTTAGATTCTTAGATTCATCACCATACCTTATGTTAGGAAAAAATGTGACTTTTGATTCAAGTATTGGTGGTATGAAAGTTCATCCTATAGTTCCTAATATTTGAAGTCAAAGTAGACCAGTTTAAGGTTTGTTTAACAGAATTAGATGGAAAATTATTAAATTTAACTCCAGGAAAAGGATTTCAATGTGGCAACAAGTCAGTGTGCTTTGGATTGTTTAGGGGAGCAAACAGCATAGCAAGCTACTACAAGCCCATCCTGACAAATAGTAGACTTTCTTATTTGTAATAAGTCACTTGATTAGTCACGTTGTGGCTGATGATTTTTTTCCTCCTAAAAGCATAACCTTTTGCTGCCAAGAATCACCGGAAGTGTAGGAAATGATTTACCTGTCATTATTGCTTAATTTTTTGTTTCCTGTCTGAGACTCTTAGGTTAAGAGGTCTTAGTACAGGTTGTCTACTGTTTGTTTTATTTGCTGTAAATGAACTTTCAAGGAACTTAAAGCCTTCTAAATTCTAGACGTGCCTATAAGGACCTTCAGTTACCTCTGAACTTCCTCCAAGAAACACAAAGTTAAATTAATTTAGATTTTTTGTACTCTAAATTTCAGCCTTGGGATACTGAATGTTGTATTTCTAAAACAATGAAATTTACCCCTGGTCGTTTAAGAGAAATCGTTGCCTCAAAGTCGGTTTTTAACTCACAGTGATGCTGTACAGAGTTTCCGAGGAGTGGCTGGCAAGTTTGAACCACCAACCTTGTGGTTCAAACCAACCTTGTAGTTTAGTGCTTATCCTACAGAGCCATACCAGATGCTGGAAAATAGGGCAGGGTTTCTTAGTCTATAGTTTTTCAGATTGGTTAGGCCCAGAAATTTCAACTAACTAGGTTTATTTGTCAAAAACTACCACACATATTGGAGTTTCTAAATTATGGGTGCTGAATGTATATATAATTTTTTTTTTTTTTTTTTTAACACATAGTTTACAAAGAGTGTTTTGTAGACAAATGCCACCAGATGCATCTGTTAACTGTTAAAGTGTTGGTGAGTTAGCTCCAACCCATAGTGACCCTGTATAGGGTTTCTTGGGAGCAGCTGGTGAGCTTGAACTGCTGACCTTGCAGTTTAAATGGCTTTGCTGTCTGGCACATTAACCCACAGCACCATTGGAACTCTTTAAACATTACTGATATGTCACTGTGGGTTAATGTGCTGGACTGCAAGGTTGGTTTGAACCACATGGTTGGCTGTTCAAGCTCACCAATCACTCCTCGGAAACCCTATACAGGGTCATTATGAGTTGGAAATCACTGTACTTCACAACAAATATTACAAACCCATTTCCGTAGTTAACTGAATTGGAATCTGATGTTGTGGCCTAGAACTTTGCTGTTTTAACTCTGCCATGTATGATTAACCCTTGTTTTCTAATTCAGCATTTTTTTTTTTATGGATTCAGATTTTTAAAAAAGAACAACTCACTGCATCGAGTATGGTTTTTGAAATTGTAAACCTTTATAGGAACAAACAACCTCATCTTTCTCTTGCAGAGCTGCTGGTGGGTTTGAACTGTTGACCTTGAGGTTAGCAGGCCAGTGCTTACCCTATAGCACATTGTTAAGTTCCACTGAGTCAGTTAGTGTAGCAACCCTGTATAAAGATTTCAAAGAGCAGCTGGTGGGTTTTGAACCATATTCCTTATGTGTTTACCCTACAGCAACATACCAGGAGTTCTTAGATGAAGCATAACTTACTAGTTTGCAGGTAGAACATAGAGGTAACCAACTGAAGTTAAAACAGGATTTGGTGTTAAAGTACCTATTAAGTGCTGATGAAAATAAAGAAGAAAAATGAATTGTTCAGTGAACTTGAAACTAGCTGATTACATGCTGAATTTATAATGCAATACAAAGGTTCTAAGAATATGGAAAATTAAACGTTAGTATCTTAACAGATTGAAAACAGCTGGTGCTCTCTCATGAGTTAAAACACTGTTGGCTTAGTAACAAGGTAAGCACAAGTTTATTTATGCTTGCTTACTAATCTGAGTGAACAATTTCACATTTTTTTCACCACATCAAAGATTCTGCTTGTAGGTATGACTGGCATTTCCTTAGCTCCACGAGGCACCTGCTTACAGAATGAAAGCCTCCTCAAGTGTACAATCCCTTGTGTTAGTGGTGGTTATGTGTCATGGAGTCGGTTCCGACTCATAGCGATCCTGTACAGGGATTTCCTAGGCTGTAAATCTTTATGGGAGCAGAAAGCCTCATCTCCCGCGGAACAGCTGGAAAACCCAGTAGGCAAGATAAGTAGGGGCTTCATTGTGCTTACTCATCTAGTGAACAATTTCACAGGAGTCCCCATTGTAAGTGCTTACTGAGACCCATGTGAAATTTTTCACTACAGATAAGTGACTATGCACAAGTAAACCTGTTTTTACCTTGCTTACTGGATAATTTATCCTTGAGCTAAAGACAAGGGTTTTAAATGCTGCTCGCACCTTATATAGGGACTTGAGATGGAAGAAAACCACCTCAGGTTCTTACATTGTACAAAAAATAAGTTTACGATTCAGTTTTTCATATGTCCTTGTAGGTCAAAAGAATGATAATAGTGAAGTTACCAGTTGAAGACTACTGAGAAAAGTGTAAATATTTTTCTAGTTTCTTACCTTTATTTTTTTTAGAGACCTGTACATTATCTATTATCTGAGATTCATTGAAGAGTGACTGTCAACTTAATTGTTGTTACTTAAAACATTCATTTATGTGTTTTGAGAAGGAGATTTTAAGGCCCTGCCAAATCTCTGCCATGTTGAAGCATGCTCTAAGGATTGTCTGAACATAGGGAAGCCAAAAGCCAGTGAAGTACTCCCAATGAAACTGCAAAATGTTCTCTAACACACTTGTCACCAGGATTGCTTGAGGTATTGTCTGTTTTTTTTTTTTTAAAAAAGATTTTTTTCTTTACATGTTGTTATGTGCCGTTGCATCAATTCTGATTTATAGCCACCCCTGTATACAATTTCCAAGGAGTGACTTGTGTTATGAAATATTTGATAGTTACTTGATTTAATCTATTTTACAGGACAAAATTTTCAAAGCTTTAGTGAATTTAGAGTTTCAAATGCAATTATGTCTACAATTGGCCTTTTGATCTCTCTTAATACCACTGTTAAGATAAGCACTCCTAGGCAAGATCAGTGTGAACCGCAAGGCCAGTGGTTTAAATTTACCATCCGCTCCTTAGAAGCCTTATCCATGGTTGCTATGACCCAACTGACTGGATAGCACTTAACAACAACAACAATGTGCAGAAGGAGTCTTGGTGTGGTGTTTCAGGATTAAGCACTGCACTGCTAACCATAAGGTCAGCGGTTCAAACTCACCAGCTGTTCCTTGGAAACACTCCAGGAGTTGCTATTAGTCAGAATGGACTTGACAGGACTTAGTAATGTGCAAAAAGACTAAGTATAAGTGAAAAAGTCAACTAAAACTCTATTGCACTTCATAGATGAAAAATAAGTTAATTATCTATGAGGGATATTTTTTTTACCATTTTAGCAAAAATATAAAGTATGATATTAAGTCGTTATGTGAAAGTTTTGCACTTACTTGATTTGGAGTCCTGGTGTGTTGCTTTGGGTTAATGCACTGGACAGCAAAGCCGTTTGAACTGCAAGGTAAAACGTTCAAGCTCACCAGCTGCTTTTCTGTAACCCTATATGGGGTCGCTATGGGTCGGAACCAACTCAATGACACTTCACAACATTTTTTGACTTGCCCATGTTACATTAAGGCAAAAGTCATGCTAATTTCAGTTTTAATTTAAACAATTTTCTCACTTATTTGTGGCCTACTAAGGATGAATCGCCACCGAATGAAGACCAGACCAGAATTTTATACTAAGGCTTAATTTGATTTGGCCTAGCTGGTCATTACAATAAAGTTATGCATCTGGAATTACTGGTTTGAGACCTGCTGGCTCTGTAGTTTAGACATTGGACTGCTAACTGCAAGGTCAGTGGTTCAAACTCACCAGCTACTCTCGGAGAATTATGAAGCTCTCCGTTCTTGTGAAGATATGCAATCTTGGAAACCGGTTGCTATGAATCAAAATAGACACGATGGCTGTGGGTCTGGTTTGAGGGGGATTTTGGTCCTTCACAGGAGAATAAATCACAGGAACTATATAATGTGTCCTGTACTGTGGATTTTATTTGATGCCAGTCCCCACATTTACCACCCCCTTGATATTGGGGAATGTTCCCAGGAATTAAAGATACAGTAGTATTTGATTTCAGTATGAGAAAATCCACTAAAATGTAAATAGCACTGATAATACTGCGCCTCTGGTCAAAGTTAAAATACTCATTTAACATACAATTGTGTGTTAAAGAAGAGACAAAAATACAGCATGGCAAGCAAATGTTTCACATTTTTATTTAATACTGCATTTTGATTGACAAAAGAAGTTTTGGCAAATGACTCTTTTTTTTAAATTTAAGATTATAATGAAGCCTGTTGCCTTGGCCTCTGGCTTGGCTAGATGAGGCATGTAAGCTTCAGCAAGCCTTACCAGAGTTGATTTCTCAAAACAATTGCTAACAAAGAATAATTTGGCTGAATACAAGGATCCCCTTGGAATGAAATTTGAGCACTAAAATAATTTGCCAGTTTAATTTAACAAATATGCTTTTAATGCCTCTTGCTTGCAATCTAATATAAAAGGAAAGGGTTAGTAACTCCAATGCATGACATTTTTTTGTAACAAATGTACAAGCAAGATGCTATGAGAGTAAAGAAAGTGGAGAAGGCATTAATGTATTCTCAGTAATGGGCTTGGTCTCCATGTCTTCGGAATGGTTACATTTACCTAAATAGTCAAGAGTTTCTGCTGAAAGAGATGCAACAGAATTAAGATTTTTCACTAAGTAAAACTGGAATCATGTTCATATTCTGTATCCTAAGTGAAATGTTAGGGATGTTTAACAATATTTAGACTATTATATTTTGCTATATCTATTCTTGTTAAGTGTTGCCAGTCAGTTCTGACAGGGTTTGAACCACCAACCCTGAGGTTAGCAGTCCAGTGCTGATCCTTACAGAGCCATACCAGGTCACAAGGTCGGTGGTTCAAGCTCACCAGCCGCTCGCTCCTTGTTAACCCTATACAAGGCTGTTATGGGTCAGAACCAAGCTGCTCAACTCTGCATGACTCTCAAAATCTAGATGGCCAACCACACCTTAGCTAGCATAACTTCCATTTTTGAAATAATTTGCTGCTCCAAATGCCATCTGGCTTATTGACGTCTATCGATTAAGCTTACAGTCAAGCAGGCAAATACAGTATGTTCTCTCACTATCTCGTTATTAAGTTATTTTGCATTTACAACAATAGTAAAATAGCTATTTGGCTATTTTGTGCACTAACAGTGTACATCTCTGGGTGTGAGGGGAGACTAACATTGGCTATAATGGTTAATAAGGAGCTCTGGTAGCGTAGTGGTTACGAGTCAGGCTGTGAACCTTAAGGTCAGCAGTTTGAAACTACCAGCAATTCCACAGAAAAAAGAAGAAGCTTTCTGCTCCCATAAAGATTTATAGCCTAGAAAACCCTGTACAGGGTCGCTATGAGTCGGAACCACCTCCATGGCACATAGTCACCACCACAATGATGGCTAAGGGGTCCTGGTGTGGTTTGGTGGGTTAATGCACTGGATTGCAAAGTTGGTTTGAACCACAAGGTCAGTTGAAGCTCCCAGCTGCTCCTTGGAAATCCTGTATAGGGTCGTTATGGGTCAGAACCTACTTGACAGCACTTAACAACAGCAATCATAGCAGGGAGTATGGGTGTTGTGCTGTGGTATAAGCACTGGGCTATTAATTACAAGGTCGGTGGTTCAAACCACTACGCTACCAGAGCTCCTTTTAGATGGCACATAAAACTCATCTGGTGCTGTGCAGGAGAAAGATGAGTTTTTCTGCTCCTGTAAAGATTTACATTCTCCAAAGCCAGGGTAGCTCTGATTTGAATCAACTCAATGGCAGTGGGCTTGATTTTCAATATGTTGACAGAAAGACGAAGACCCATAACAAGAGGAACTGACATGCTGGTAGTAACAATGGACTGAAACTTAACAAAAATGTTGAAGATGGTGCAGGACCAGGCAGTGTTTCATTCTATTGAACATAGGTAGGGTCACTATGAATGAGAATTGATTTGATGGCTCCCATCAACAACAGCATTTTGACAGAGCTAATGGCCAGCTAATACAGAACAAGCTACAAGCATACATTGACAGAGAACTTCCAGAGGTTCAAGCTGGATTCAGAAGAGGCCATGGAACATGGGATATCATTGCTGATGTCCGAAGGATCTTGGCTGAAAGCAGAAAATATCAGAAAGATGTTTACCTGTGCTTTACTGACTACGCAAAGGCTTTCGAGTGTGTGGATCATGACAAGCTATGGACAACATTGTGAAGTATGAGTATTCCGGAATACTTGATTGTGCTCATGAGGAATCTGTACCTGGATCAAGAGGCAGTTGTTTGAATAGAACATGGGAACACTGAATGTTTTAAAATTAAGAAAGGTGTACCACAGGGTTGTATTCTTTCACCATGCTTCTTCAACCTGTATGCTGAGCAAATAATCCGAGAAGCTGGGTTCTATGAAGAAAAACATGGCATTAGGATTGGAGGAAGACTCATTAATAACCTGCGATATGCAGATAATACAACCTTATTGATGAAGATCAAAGAGTACAGCCTTCAGTATGGATTGCATCTCAATGTAAAGAAAACAAAAATCTTCATCACTGGACCAATAAACAACATTCTTATCAATGGAGAAAAGATTGAAGTTGTCAAGGACTTCATTCTTCCTGGATCAACTATCAACACTCATGGAAGCAGCAATCAAGAAATCAAATGTCATATTGCAGTAGGCAAATCTGCTGCACAAGACCTTTTCAAAGTGTTGAAGAGCCTGACCCAAGCCATAGTATTTTCAATAACTTCATATGCATGCGAAAGTTGGACAGTAAATAAGGAAGACCGTAGAAAAATTGATGCTTTTGAGTTATGGTGTTGGAGTAGAATATTGAAACTGCCATGGGTTGCCAAAAGAACCAACAGATCTGTGTTGGAAGAAGTGTAGCCAGAGTGCTCCTTGGAGGCCAAGATGGCCAAACTTCGTCTCTCATACTTCAGGCATATTGTCAGGCGGGACCAGTCACTGGAGAAGGATATCATGTTTGGTAAGGTGGAGGGTCAGGGAAAAAGAGGAAGACCCCCAGTGAGATGGATTGGCAAAGTGGCAGCATCAATGGGATCAAGCATGGCAACAATAGTGAGGTTGGCTCAGGATCAAGCAGTATTTCATTCTGCTGTGCATAAGGTTGCTATGGGTCGGTACCAATTCGATGGCACCTAACAACAACAACAACAACTGCAATGGCCAGGGCCTATGATTCAACTGTTAGTTTGCCGTTCTGTGGTGGCTTGTGTATTTTGTGATGCTTGAAGCTATGCCATCAGGATTTTAAGTAACAACAGAGCTTCCAACTAAGACAGATTAGGAATAATGAGAAGACTACTTCTGAATGTATAATCACTGAAAACATTATGAATAACAATGAAACATCGTCAAATCAAATATAGTGCTGAAAAATGAAAACATTGTAAACAGCAAAAAAAAAAAATGTTGTCAGCTGTAATTCTGGAAGGTGAACCCCTCAGGTTGGAAGGTACTCAAAAAATGACTGGAGAAGAGCTGCCTTCTCAAAGTAGAGGTGACCATATGAGATGAATGGAGTAAAGTTTTCTAGGCCTTCATTTGCTGATAGGACACAACAAATGAGGAGAAACAGCTACAAAAATCCATTGATAATCAGATCATGGAATGTATGAATTATGACTCTAGGAAAATTGGAAGCTGTCAAAAATGAAATAGAACACATAAAGATCGATATCCTAGGCATTGTTGTTATTGTTGTTGTTAA
>NW_006408523.1:37528672-37560264 GCF_000296735.1 Chrysochloris asiatica
AAAAATTGATGTCAGAAGAGACTCTGAAAATTTCTGTTGACCATAGAGAAACTAAAATGAATGGAAGAAATGAAGAAGTGAAAGAGTCGAACAAACGTTTCAAAGGGCAACTCAAGAAGATAAAGCATTATAATGAAATGTGCAAAGACCTGGAGTTCAAAAACCAAAAGGAAAGAACATGCTCAGCATTTCTCAAGCTGAAAGAACTGAAGACAAAATTTCAACTTCCTTAATATTGAAGGATTCTTATAGGTAAACCTACCAGCCACTCCTTGAAAATCCTATACAGGATCGCTATATCTTGTAAACAGCTCAACAACAACAACATGAACAAAATCCTGAATAAAGCAGAAGGCATAAAAGAAATATGCCAGAAAGAAATAGTCGATGATCAACCATTTCAAGAAGTAGCATATGATGGTACTGAAGGAAAAAGTCCAAGAAACACTGATGACACTGATGAAAAACAAGGCTCCAGGAATTGATTACAATTCCGTTTATAAATTGAACTCTTTCAACAAACTGATGCTGCACTGGAACACTCGCTCATCTATGCCAAGAAATATGGAAGATAGCTACCTGCTCAACTGAATGGAAAAGATTCATGTTTGTGTCTTTTCCAAAGAGAGGTGACCCAATAGAATGTAGAAATCATGGAACAATACCATTAGCATTTTTTGCTGTAAGATAATTTTTGCTGGAAAGTAAAATTTTGCTGAAGATAATTTTTAAATGGTTGCAACAGGAGATTGAGTGAGAACTGACATAAATTCAAGCCAGTTTCAGAAGAGGATGTGGAAGGTGGGATATCAGTTGGATCTTGTCTGAAAGTTGAGAATATCTGAAAAATGTTTACTTGTACCTTATTGACTATGCAAAGGCTGTTGATAATGTGTATCGTGACAAGCTATGGACAACATCTTGAAAAGTGAGCATTCCAGAACACTTAATTGTGCTCACGAGGAACCTGTACATGGACCAAAAGACAGTTGTTAGACCAGAACAATAGGATACTGAATAGTTTAAAATCATTAAAGGCATATGCCAGGGTTGTATCCTTTCACCTTTCCATGTGTATGATGAATAAATAATCCAAGAAACTTGGATTATATGAAGAGAAGCATGGGATTTTCAATGACAAGCTCCCTTTCTGGGTATGAGAGCATTTGTATTTAGGTTGGTGCTTATTCCTTCTCCAGCTCTGGACATCTGGCAATACCTTCAACCCTTGTTTCTGTGGTGTGTTCAGCATTCCAGGCAGTAGTATCTTGAGTACAGTCGGCATGCCCACATTCTTTGTCTCTGCAAACTCTTGGAACACAGGTTGTTTTCACTACAGCCACCTCTTCTTCCCTTAGTGGACACATTAACTGGATTGTCTATCTGCGTGACTCAGACACCGGTCCACTTTGTCCTCCAAACTATAGAGGTCACCAAGTAATGCCATGAAAGCCTTTGTTTCTAAGGTTGAAGGTGTGTGCATAATGGAAGAGTGGTTGAAGAGGGACATTGGATTCACAGTGCAGCAGCAACTCTCTCTTTGCAGCTCTCCCTTTAACACTGGACCTTTTTATACCTTTGTTATGAGTGAGGTCTTTAAGTGACACCTGCTTTGCATATATCTGCATCATATTCTAGTATCTCACTTTGGAATGGTCTTCAGCAGAGATTTCTATTTGAAGACTGAGTTAGGCTTAAAAAAGTCAATACAGAAAAATAGATAAAAGTGCTCTTCGCTATCTTCCCTGTCCCTTGTAGCTGCAGTCATGAAGGTTGACCTGTGCGGTTTCAGCTGATACAAAATCCACCCCGACGTGGGAGACAGTATGCCAGGACCAACAAGAAGGTTTTCTAGTTTTTAATGCAAAATAAGAGTCTGTATTACTTTCCAAGAAGACCCCTCATTAGATACTCTGGATTGTCCTCTACAGAAGAAAGTACAAAAAGGGACAATCGGAAAAAATGTAAAAAAGAACTCTTGTTGCAGCCAAATTCCATAGGGCCATTCCTGGTGATTCGCTTGATGATATGAAGGCCCAGAGAAACCCGAACTCTGAGGTTAGAAAGGCTCAAGGAGAGCAGGCCGTTGGGACTGCCAGGGAAGCAAAAAGAAAAAAAAAAAAAGGCTAAGCAAGCATCTAAATAGACAGTAATGACTGCTTAAAGATCCCACAAAGGCAGCACCTAAACAAAAGATAATGAAACTTGCAACAGTCTGTGTTCCCGAGTTGATACAAAGTGCTAAATTGGCAGATGAGACTGCAAAAAAAAAAAAGGATAAAAGTAAAGCTTCTTCAGGCAAAGAGAGGCCAAGCAAGGCTATCTTTATACTTCCTAAAGTGAGATGACATGAGATAATGAGAGATAGTGTAAAAAGGCCTGGTTTTTTTAAATTACAACTTCAAGAGAGGAAGTGTATCTTCACCTCTGCCTAAGACAGGTTGCTATGAGATGGAAGTCAGATATACCTCCATTCGGCAACCTTTTACAATTTCTGTCAACCATCCCTCCTCTAACAGTCTCTACTTCTCTGTTGGGTTCAATAACTCATTGCAATGGCCATGCAAAATTCACTCACCATACTAACAATTATGAGGCTTATTAGGGAAGTCACAGGTTATAATTCAGGATCAAGGATGCTCAGGGTACAGTTCTTCAATTAGGATAGTCACCCAGGCCCTACAGTCCCTTCGCCACTGCCCTGCTCAAGCAAGTGTGACAAAACTCTGACAATAAGCACCTTGATTGCATATTTGATCAATTTCAGATTGAAGGAGTTAGTAGAATTCTTCTATTTCATCCTCACTGTCTATAGTGGTCGGTTCATAAATTTGAATGAAAATTGATCAAATATGCAATTAAGATAATTGATCATTACTGGTGATTGGAATGCAAAGGTTGGGAACAAAGAGGAAGGATCAGTAGTTGGAAAATAAGGCCTTGGTGATAGAAATGATGCTAGATATCACATGGTAGAATTCTGTGAAACCAATAATTTGTTCATTTCAATTACCTTCTTTAGACAGCATAAGAGATGATTATACTTATGGACCTCACCAGATAGACTACACAGAAATCAAATTGACTACATCTGTGGAAAGAGACAGTGGAAAAGCTCCATATCATCAGCCAAAACAAGGTCAGGGGCAGATTGTGGAACAGACAATCAATTGTTAATATGCAAATTCCGACTAAAGCTGAAGAAAATGAAAACAAGTCCATGAGAGCCAAAATATAACCTTGAGTATATCCTATCTGAATTTAGAAATCATCTGAAGAACAGATTTGAAATATTAAACACTAAAAACCACAGACCAGAAGAGTTATGGGATGACATCAATAACATCATACATGAAGAAAGCAAAAAGTGGTTAAGAAGACAAGAAAGAAAGAAAAAATCAAAATGGATGTCAGAAGAGAAGCTGAAACTTGCTCTGCAGCATAGAGATGCAAAAGCAAATGGAAAAAATGAGGAGGTACAAGAGCTGAACAGAAAATTTCAAAGGTCAGCTTGAGAAGACAGACTCAAATATTACAACAAAATGTTCAAAGATCTGCAGTCAGAAAACCAAAAGGGAAGAACATGGTCAGCATTTCTCAAGCTGGGGAAACTGAAGAAAAAATTCAAGCCTCGACTTTTGTTATTAAAAGATACGCTGGGCAAATTATAGAATGATGTAGAAAGCATCAAAAGAAGATGGAAGGAATACACAGAGTCACTGTACCAAAAGGAAATGGTCGTTGTTCAACCATTTCAAGAGGTAGCATATGATCAAGAGCCAATGATCCTGAAGAAATAAGTCCAAGGTGCATTGAAGGAATTGGCAAAGAACAAGGCACCAGGAATTGATGGAATAAAAATTGAAATCTTTCAAGAAGTTGAGGCTGAACTGCAGGCACTCATTCATCTATGCCAAGAAATTTGGAAGACAATTATCTGGCCAACTGATTGGAAGAGATCCATATTTGTGCCCATTCCAAAGAGAGGTGACCCAATGGAATGCGGAAATCATCGGACAATGTCTTTGATATCCCATGCAAGTAAAGTTTTACTAAAGATAATACGGAAGTGGCTGCAAGCATACATTGACAGAAAACTTCCAGAGGTTCGAGCTGGATTCAGAAGAAGACATGGAATGAGGGTTATCATTAGATCTTGGCTGAAAGCAGAGCATACCAGAAAGATATTTATGTGTGCTTTATTGACTATGCAAAGGCTTTCGATTGTGTGGATTATGACAAGCTATGGACAACATTACTAAGTATGAATATTCTGAAACACTTAATTGTGCTCATGAGGAATCTGTATATGGATCAAGAAGCAGTTGTATGAACAGAACATGGGAACACTGAATAGTTTAAAATTAAGAAAGGTGTGTGTAAGGGTTGTATTCTGTCACCATACTTATTCAAACTGTATGTTGAACAAATATTTCAAGAAGCCAGGTTATATGAATTAAAACGTGGTATTAGGATTGGAGGAAGACTCATTAACAGATGTTATGCAGATGATACAACCTTGCTTGCTGAAAGAGAAGAGGACTTAAAATACTTGCTGATAAAGAATAAAAAACACAGCCTTTGATATGGATTTTTATCTCAATGTGAAGAAAATAAAACTCCTCACCACTGGACCAATAAACAACATTCTTATCAATGGAGAAAAGATTAAAGTTGTCATGGACTTCATTCTTCTTGGATCAATTATCAACGCTCATGGAAGCAACAGTCAAGAAATTAAACAATGTATTGCATTAGGCAAATCTGCTGCACAAGACCTTTTAAAAGTATTGAAGAGCAAATATGTCAGCTTGAGGACTAAGGTGTGCCTGACCCAAGCCATGGTATTTCCAATAATCTCATATGCATATGAAAGCTGGACAGTGAATAAAGAAGACCGTAGAAGAATTGATGCATTTGAATTATGTCATTGAAGGAGAATATTGAATGTATTATGGGCTGCCAAAAGAATCAATAGATCTATGTTGGAAGAAGTGTAACCAGAGTGCTCCTTGGAGGTCAGGATGGCCAAACTTCATCTCTCATACTTCAGATATATTGTCAGGAGGGTCCAGTTCCTGGAGAAGGATACCATGTTTGTTTTAAGGTGGAGGGTCAGAGAAAAAGAGGAGGACCCCCAGCTAGATGGATTGGCAAAGTGGCAGCATCAATGTGCTCAAGCGTATCAACAGTTGTGAGATTGGCCCAGGATTGGACAGTGTTTCATTCTTTTGGGCTCAATCATGGCAACAATTGTGAAGTTGGCCCAGGATCAGGCAGTGTTTGGTTTTGTTGTGCATGGGATCACTGTGAGTCCGTAGCAACTTGATGGCACCTAACAACAGCAATAACAAACAATGAGAACAACAAGTTCCTAGATACTGAATATTTTGATAAAAGATTCTATAAAAGAATTCTGATCAACAGGGGGAAATGCAGAACAAAATTTCAAATTCCCCTGGATTCTAGACTTCCTGGAGCCACAGAAGCTGTATGAACCCCTATAACAACTGTCCTGAAGTAATCTTTAAACCTTAAATCAAACATATTCTTACTAGTATATTTTAAGTATAAAAAAATGCTTTTCTTTGAGCATTATGTTCTTTTATGGGATCACAGTGACAATAGCAATTTGAAAAATAGGCAGTGAGATTATGCTAATGAGGGAGGAGTAACTAAAGAAGGGTGAGAAGGGTTGCATAACTGGATGTAATCAGTATCACTGAATTTTGCATGTAGAAACTATTGAGCTATGTGTATTTTGCTGTGTACATTTTAAACAACAATAACAAATAAAAACCTTTTTTAAAGAAAGGGTATGAAGAAATAGCTACTTTGAAAACTCAGCTGATTATTTTATGTGGAATGAATCAAAAGATTAAGAATTGAGTTACAGAAAAGCTTGCCTCTCTAAACTTTTTTGGCCAGTATTGGTTTTGTGACCATTTGTGCTGGGCAGTGGTACCATTTTATTGTTATTTACTTACACTTCTCTCCTTCTACTGAACTGATTTTAAGCTCTTTAAGAAAGGGGTGAGAAATTATTTTTGTCTCTAGTCCCTATTACAGTGTTGGGTATAAAGTAGATGCTTTCGGAATATAATTTGAATGAATGGGCTATTATTGAACTATTGTTGTTGTTGTTAGATGCCATCGAGTCGGTACTGACTCATAGTGACCCTATGCACAACAGAACTAAACACTGCCCGGTCCTGGGCCAACCTCACAATTGTTACCACACTTGAGCCTATTGATGCTGCCACTTTACCAATCCATCTCGCTGGGGGGGTCTTCCTTTTTTTCTATGACTCTCCACCTAAACGAACATTATTGAACTATAATCCTATAATTATTGAGATTGGTCTGTTATGATACTGTTGTTGTTGTTAAGTGCCATCGAGTCTATTCCAACTCATAGTGACCCTGTATAGGATTTCTGAGTCTTCAAATCTTTGCAGGAGCAGAAAGCCAGGCTGGCAGGTTCAAACAGCAAACCTTATGGTTCTCAGTATAGTGTCTGATGTATGGAACCCTCATGCTCCCCATTATAATATTGGTGGTGGTAGTTGTGTGTGCTGTGGAGTCGGTTCCAACTCATAGAGACCTTGTACAGGGTTTCTGAGGCTAGAAATCTTTATAGGAGCAGAAAGCCTCATCTTTCTGCCACAGAGCAGCTAATAGATTCAAACTGCTAACTTTGCAGTTTGCAGTCCAACTCTTAACCCACTAGCTACCAGGACTCCCTATGATATGATATTATATGTATGTATTTCATGACCCTTTAAAATTATTTTCCCCACTGAGCTGAGCAGGCTTATGCACCTACCTCAAAATATAAAGAGAAATGTTGACTAGACTTTTTTTTTTTTATGGCAGTGACTTAGATGACAGGCTTTAAAGAGTATTGTCATTTTTAAAACTTTGGTAGCAAATAGAAACTTTCATATAGATTTGAAAGCCTAACTCTCTTTGAGAAGCAGCAGCAAGCTCTCTCATTAATGCCTTTCACTGCCTCAGAACATACAACCAACGTGAAAGTAAAGGGCCTTCAAATACCTTAAACACAGATGCTATATCTAACAGTGATACACTTACAAACACAAAAGGAAAAAGACAAGAAAAAGAAAAATAAGCGCCTTAAATTTCTGCTCACTCTTTTGTCAAACTGTACTGAGTACATGAACCACTTCAATAACAGCTGTTAGATTGTGGGGGGCGGGGGGGGGGAAACTAGTATAAGGAATAATTCTAATTAGAGAACTGAGGAAAACTGAAACGTTTCCAGAACATTTCAAAAACATTTCAAGAGTTTGTCTCCCATACCTCAGTTCTTTTACTCCTCATTTGTTCCAGTTGCTTTAGCTTTTCTATATTCAAAACCAAGTTTCAGAGTCTCTTCTGATGCCCATTTTGGTCTTTTCTTTCTTTCTTATTTTTTAATGATCTTTCACTTTCTTTATGTATGATATTCTTGATGTCATCACACAGCTCTTCTGGTTATCATCTCTAATGCGTCAGATCCATTCTTGAGATGGTAAGCATCAATATGAGTTGGAACCAACTCAATGACACTTAATAGCAACACACTCAAGGTATTTAATAGCAATAGACATAATTTTGACTCTCATAGACTTGTTTTAATTTTCTTGCATATGAGCAATTGATGATCTATTCCACAGTGGGCTTCTAGCTTTGTTTTGACAGTGAATACTGAGGTTTTCCATTGTCTCTTACACAGATGTAGTCAGTTTGATTCTTGTGTATTCCATCTGGCAAAGTCCAGATGTACATTGTTGAAATAAGGTATTTGCAATGAACAACTCATTGTTGTTAATTGCCAACAAGTCAGCCTTGACTCATAGCTACTCTGCATACGGTTTACAAGGAGTGGCTGGTGAGTTTGAACTGCTGGCCTTGCAGACAGCAGGCTAGTGTTTATCCTATAGTGCTACACCAGGACTCCAAAACTCATTAGTCTTGTAAAAGTCTATCACGAGATCTCCAACATGGTTTCTATCACCAAAGCTATATTTTCCAGCTACTGATACTTTCTGTTTGCTGTCTACTTTTGCATTCTAATCACCAGGAATGATCAATGCATCTTTATTGAATGTTGGATTAACTTCAGGCTGAAAAAATTGGTAGAATCCTTCAATTTCTCATTCATTGGTTTAACGGTCAATACGAGATGGATTGGCCAAGTGGCAGCATCTATGGACTCAAGCATGGCAACAGTAGTGAGGTTGTCCCAGGATTGGGCAGTGTTTAGTTCTGCTGTGCATAAGGTTGCTATGGGTTGGTACTGACCCAGTGGCACCTAACAATAACAACAACACATAAAATTGAATAATAGTTATATTAATTGATCTTCTTTGTAGGCATATAGATATTATCTTATCACAGACATCATTGTACAATATAGATCATGAAATGCTCTTTTGACAATGAAAGGGACACCATTACCAAGCATGCTAGTGCTTATCTTAAAGTATCTCCAGGGTTAATCTGTTTAACACAGAAGACTGACAGTAAATATCCTGCACAATAATGATTTGTGTATACCTTGGTTTCATAACTATCACTTTCTTAAAAAATAATAAAAGCAACTGTGTAATTGTCTTGTCTTCATAAGGGACAAATAAATAAATGCAACATAAATGGATCAACAGTTAGGAGAATTGGATTCTGATCCTGATTTTGTCATTATCTGTAAGGAGCTCTGGTAATGTAGTGGTTACGAATCGGGCTGTGAACTGCAAGGTCAGCAGTTCTAAACTACCAGCTGTTCCATGGGAGAAAGCTGACACTTTCTGCTCCCTTCAAGATTTATAGCCTTGGAAACCCTGTACAGGGTCGCTATAAGTCGGGTCTGACTCCACAGCACATAACCACCACCACCATAAAACAGTGGGCAAGTCATATAATCTATATTTGTCTCTTGTAAAGTAGATTGGATTAGTACCAACTAGTCCAAGAGCATTCGTGTTACTGTGATGCTGGAAACTATGCCACCAGTATTTTAAATACCAATAGAGTCACCCATGATGGACAGGTTTCAGCTGAGCAACCAGACTAAAACAGACCAGAAGGAAGTCACGGACACTAATTTTTAGATACCACCTGGCCAACTGACTGGAAGAGATCCATATTTGTCCCCATTCCAAAGATGTGATCCAACAGAATGTGGAAATCATCAGACAATCCTTAATATCACACGCAAGCAAAATTTTGCTGAAGATACTTCAAAAACGAACACAAAAAATACATTGACAGAGAACTTTCAGAGATTCAAGATGGATTCAGAAGAGAGCGTGGAAGAAGGGTTATCATTGCTGATGTCAGTTGGTTCTTGGCTGAAAGCAGAGAATACCAGAAAGATGTTTACCTGTGCTTTATTGACTACACAAAGGCTTTCAGTTTTGTGTATCATAACAAGCAGTGAAAAGCATTGAAGAGAATGAGTATTCTAGTACACTTAATTGTGCTTGTGAGGAACCTGTACACAGATGAAAAGGCATGCGTTTGAAAAGAACAAGGGAACACTGAATGGTTTAAAATTAGGAAAGGTATGCAACAGTGTTGTATACTTTCACCATAGTTATTCAAACTGTATACTGAGCAAATAATCCAAGAAGCTGGATTATATGAAGAAAAATGTGACATCAGAAGTGGAGAAAGACTCATTAACTACCTGAGATATGCAGATGATACAATCTTGCTTGCTGAAATCAAAGGGGACTTAAAATATTTACTGATGAAGATCAAACTGCACAGCCTTTGGTATGGATTGCATCTCAATGTAAAGAAAACAAAAATCCTCATCACAGTATCAATAAACAACATTCTTACCAATGGAGAAAAGATTAAGGTTGTCATGGACTTCATTCTTAGATCAACTATCAACACTCATGGAAGCAGCAGTCAAGAAATCAAAGGACGTATTGCATTAGGCAAATCTGCTGCACAAGACCTTTTTAAAAGTGTTGAAGAGCAAAGATATCAGCGTGAGGACTAAGGTGTGCCTGACTCAAGCCATGGTATTTTCCATAACCTCATATGCATATGAAAGCTGGAAAGTGAATAAGGAAGACCATAGAAGAATTGATGTATTTGAGCTATGATGTTGGAGGAGAATATTAAAAGTACCATGGACTGCCAAAATATTAAATCAATCTGTGTTGGAAGAAGTATAGCCAGAGTGCTCCCTGAAAGCCAGGATGGCCAGACTTCATCTATCATACTTCAGATATATTGTCAGGAGGGATCAGTCCCTGGAGATGAATATCATGTTTGTAAAATGGAGAAAAAGAGGAAGTCCCCCAATGAAATGGACTGGCACAGTGGCAGCAGTGATAAACTCAAATATAGCAACGATTGTGTGGTTAATGCAGGTGCAGGCAGTGTTTAGTTCTGTTGTGCATAGGCTCCCTATGAGTTGGTACTGACTTGATGGTACCTAAAAACAATGACTGAAAACCAAAAGAATTGTGGGATGATATAAAAAAAAATCATGCAGGAAGAAAGCAGAAGTGCATTAAAAAGACAGGAAATAAAGAAAAGACCAAAGTGAATGTCAGAAGAGACTCTGAAGCTTGCCCTTGAGTATAGAGAATCTAAAGCAACTGAAAAAATGAAGTACCAGAGCTCAACAGAAAAGTTCAATGGGCTGCTCGATAAGACAAAGGAAAGTATTATAAAGAAATGAGCAAAGACCTGGAGTTAGAAAGCCACATGAGGTATTTCTCAAGCTGAAATAATTGAAGTAAAACTTCAAGCCTCCACTTTAAATATCCAAGAATTCTATGGATAAAATATTGTATGATGCAGCAAGCATCAAAAGAAAAATGGAATGAAAACACAGTCATTGTACCAAAAAGAATTGGTTGATAATCAATAGATATCCCATGGAGTTCATTACATTGGATTCAAGCATACAGTAATAAAAGGTCAAAGCAGTCTCATTGTTAATTTACAAGACATTCATCATGTTTATAGCTTCTGTATAAGAGCTTATTTCAAAATTACAAATTTGCAACAGGTAACAAAATTGTTTTTTAATCAGTAAGTAATTTTGCTTAATTTTTGTTGTTGTTTTTACTGAAGCAAATTTTTCTGACCAGATTTCCTCTTTTATCCTTACTGGCCTAAATGAGTAGCCTCTCAACTAGGTTGTGGGCTCTCCAGAGGTACTTGAGAACATATCTATGTTTAACTAAAACTGGAATGTAGAAGAACATAACTAGGTTTTACTAAAAAATAATTAAAATGAGACTTTCTAATATTTAATATAGTGTTACACACGAGTGACCTCAAAGGTCTAGTCTGTGTGTCAGACATTCATGTATGGTAAGCGGGTTCCTGAGGAAGGTTGGAGGGACTGATGTGGGCTTCTCACTAGTACTTTGTTTTCAACATATTGTAACATATTATAATTTTTGTATTCTGGGTTAAGGGCATTTGTATATTATATATTTATTAGTGAATAAGGAAGACCATAGAATAATTGATGCTTTTGAGTTATGGTGTTAGAGGAGAATATTGAAAGTGCTATGGGCTGCCAAAAGAACAAACAGATCTGTGTTGGAAGAAGTGCAGCCAGAGTGCTTTTTGGAGGCCAGGAAGGCCAAACTTCGTCTCTCATACTTTGGACATATTGTCAGGAGGGACCAGTTGCTGGAGAAGGATATCATGTTTGGTAAGGTGGAGAGTCAGGGAAAAAGAGGAAGACCCCCAGCGAGATGGATTGGCAAAGTGGCAGCATCAGTGGACTCAAGAGTGGAAACAATTGTGAGGTTGGCCCAGGACCAGGCAGTGTTTTGTTCTGTTGTGCATAGGGTCATTATGAATTGGTACTGACTCAATGGCACCTAACAACAACAACAATCTAACACAGTCTAAACAAAGGCTTAAAAATTTAATTCTAATAATGTGATACAAGAGAATAGTAAGAAATGACAGAGCTGATGTTTTTATTCTAAATTCTTCATCAGTCATGTTAATCAAGTAAAATAACAATGATAATCTCAAAGGAAATCAAATAAAAAATTGTGTGAAATAAGGTCTTATTTTCATTTCTCAGTAATAATGAAACTCACCTTATATGTTTATGTAATAAATAGTGCTTCATTACTTAACTTTTTCCCCAAAAAATTTTGAGTTATGAAACCAGTCATCAAAATTATCTAAACCTAAAAATCAGATTTTCAAATCATCTTATCACAAAGTATTAAGCTAATTTTTAAATTAAATATATTCAGTGATGGTGTTTTAATTATTTATAGTAAGAACAAATTTGTTTTGTATAGTTCAGAGGATAATAAAGAATTGTTAAAATATTGGTATTTCTGTTGTTGCCATATCCTTTTATTTATTTATTTATTTTGCTTATATTTCATCACCAAACAATATCATTTATTTCAAATATAAGTATAATTTTACTGAAGATAAATTTTTAAAATGATGGCAACAGTACATGGACAGAGAGCTGCTAGAAATTCAAGCCATAATCCAAAGAGGATATAGAATGAGGAATATAATTTCTGTTATCAGATGGATCTTGTTTGAAAGCAGAGAATATGACACAGAGAGTTACTTGTGTTTTATTGACTATGCAAAGACTTTAGAATGTGTGGATCATAACAAACTGTGGGTAATATTGGGAAGAATGGGAATTCCAGAACTCTTAATTATACTCCTGAAGGGGACACTGAGTGTTTTAAGTAAGAAAAGCTGGGCATTAAGGTTATATCGCTTCCCGATACTTACTCAATTTGTATGCTGAGCAAATAATTTGAAAAGCTGGATTATATGAAGAATGTGGCATCAGGATGATGTTGTTGTTGTTGTTATGTGCCATCGAGTCGGTTCCGACCCATAGCGACCCTGTATAGGGTTTCCGAGGGTGTAAATCTTTACGGGAGTAGAAAGCCTCATCTTTCTCCCGCGGAGCAGCTGGTAGTTTCGAACAGCTGACCTTAAGGTTCGCAGCCTGATTCGTAACCACTAATGATCGTAGACTCATTAACCATCTGCGATCTATAGATGACACAACCTTGCTGGCTGGAAGTAAAGAGGATTCAAAACTCTTAGTGAGTTTTAAAGAGTATGCATTGCTCTTTACTGTAAAGAAAACAGAAATTCTTACAACTGGCTGCTCAAACCCACCAGCTGCTTTTTGGAAACTCTCTACAGGGTCGCTATGAGTCAGGAATGACTCCATGGCACTTAACAACAACAATATCAAATGGAGAAAAGAAGGAAGTTGTCATACTTCATTTTACTTGGATCCACAATCAATCCTCATGGAAGCAGCAGTCAAGAAATCAAATGATTTATTGCATTAGGCAAATATGCTGCAAAAGACCTCTTTAAAGTGTTCAAGAGCAAAGATGTCACTTTGAAAACCGAGGTGTACCTGACTCAAGCCATATTACTATCAATCAATTCATATGCATATGAAAGTTGGCCCATGAATAAGGAAGATGGCAGAAAAATTGATGCATTTGAATTATGGTGTGGGACAAAAATATTGAAAATACCATTGACTGCCAGAAGAACATTATTGTTACTGCAGTGCATCCCAAACTTGATTTTAATACACTTTTCCAAAAAATATTTGTATGTGTTTGAGTGATGGTGCATACTCTTATCCTTTCCTGGAAAGTTACAAATCCAAGAACTGTTAATAGTTTTGAGCCATTACATAGTAAAGGAGTCTGTGAAACCTTTAATTCTCCATTGGTCAAATATGTTTAACTTCAGCATCTACTTTTTAAAGGAACACACATGAACGTATCTCAACAGATAGTTCAGAAGAAATATTTTCTAATTATTTATCTAGACTCAATGTTCTGTTGTATGTCATGAATATTAAGGTTCAAGTCAGTTGATACAAATGATCAATGTTTAGATCAGTGCCTAGAGAAAGCACATGCTTAATTACTGAGTGATTACTCTAATCATAACATTTCTCCTTATTGTTGCTATTGTTCAGTGCCATCCAGTCTGTTCTGACCCATCACAAAAATCAGATGGTACCGGGACAGCTTCTTAATATATAGCATTGTAACATCATTGAGGGTGAGGAAGGGATGGAAGATTTTAATCCCAGTGGACTCAATTTCTTAGGCAATTAAAGTAAACAAATCTTAGCAACCCTTGACTTCTCTCTCTTTAATGTAATTTTTTTAAGTTAATAGACTTCACTTACTTTTTGAATGTTTTATTGAGTTTCTGATGGAAATTCACATAGCAAATTAGGTTCCCCTTTAGCAATTTTTATACAAATTATTCCACGCCATTACTTACAGTTTTGTCAGTGTGTCAATATTCTCATTATTTTCATTCTGTTTGTTCTGTTTCCATTGATCTAGCTTCCCTTTCCCTACTTGCCGTCTCAACTTTGCTTTTGGGTAAATGCTTGATCGCCTATGGTTAATTGTTCAAGGGAGTACATTGTTCACTGACGATACTATTTATTTTATAAACCAATCTGTGATTTGACTGAAAGATGAGCCACAAAAATTGCTGTAATTCCATGATTAAAGTTTATCTTAGGCTAATAGTCTTAGGAATCTACCTCTTATAGAACATGAATCAGCAATGGACATTGGTGAACACAAATTCAGAAGCAGATTTTCCAGGGAAACTGTAGATTTTTGTTAGCTCTTGCAGAAGAATCAATTTCCTCTTCTCTCTTTGGTGTTTAATGTTAAAGTCAACCCAGTAGAATGCTGCTCTCCTTCCCTAATGGGAAGTCATATTTCCTTCCAATCACCTGCACAAACTTTTCTCAACAATTATTGACATTAGCTAGCAAAATTCTAACCTTCTTGAAAATAGCAAATCATAGGAAGAGCTTGTCAACATCCTTATTTAAAATGTCATTTGAATCTTTCCAGGATCTTTTTATTCTGTTGTGTGCTTTTCCAATAATATTATTTCTTTATTCCCCCCAGAAATTTGCAACCACAAACATTTAATATTAATACTTCTGAAAAATATCTGTAAAATATAAAGTGAAAATCAAAATATAACGGAAGAACCTCTTTATGCTGTGTTAAGAAAATGAAATAGTCTTGAACAAACAGAACTATTTCCAGGAATAACAACAATTTTTTGAGCATTTTCCCCCTTTTTAATAAAATAAAGCACAAAAATATGTTAAATAAATCACTAAAGTGTCTAAGTAAGGGAAGCTGTGTAACTTCAGGGCAAAAAAAATCTTTTAAATTTAACTTGTCTACTTGTAAGAACAAATATATCATATCTGAAATATAAATAATTATATAGTCTCAAATAATTTTATTTTTCAGTTTTACAAACTTTTGAACAATATCCAAGTTTTAAACACTGTAAATAATATATAATTTAAGACTCTGTTCTTTAATTTACAGAGATGATGAAAGATATTTTTCTTTTGAAACACTGTCATAACTAGTTTATAAATTTGCTCAAGTTAAAAGCCAGATTTTTCATAATTAGATGATTAATGAGCCTGTTTCTACAGTTCATAGGTCGGATAGGAGTCTGAGTTAAAGATTTCTTAAGGTTTATGAAAAAGAAGATCTATCCTCCCACCTTTTTTTTCAGCCTAAGTAGGTAGCAGTATTGTAGTCAGTCATACTCCTTTTGATTTCTGAACATAGTCATTTGAAGTTCTGGTATGTAATAAAGTAGAGCCTTCTACATGTTTTCTTCCTGAAACAAAGAACTTAGCATGTTACTCTCATACTAAAAATGTTTCCATAACAATACATATATTTTTAGCTGTATCAACTACTGTACCTTTGCACTCCAATTATGAGTTTCTCTTGTAAATTCTTAGTCCCCGAATCAACATTCACCAATTATTCAAAGTACTGTGTCATCCTAGAATTTCCATTTTCTACCACTCTCCTTAGGAAAGAAAGATGGGACTTTCTGTTCCTGTAAAGATTTATAGCCTCGGAAACATTTTACAAGGACGCTGTGAGTTGGAGTTGACTTGATGGCATTTAATAACAACAGCAACAACACTGTCCTTAAGGAACCTTGGTGACAAAGTGTTTTAAGCATAGGTCGGCTAACCACAAAGTTTCTGGTTCAAATTCACTAGCCAACTCCACAGTAGAAAGATGAGGCTGTCCAATTCAGTTCAGATTTACAGTGATGGAAACCGTAAGGAGCATTTCTACTGTTTTCTTCAGGTTGTTATGAATCAAAATCGACTTAATGGTAGTTGTTTTGGTTTGGATTGGTTTAAGCACTCACCAGTACAACTTCTGTATTTACAGTGTAATGTCATCAATTACATATTTTAATGTTAAGCTGTTTCAAGATATCCCACTACCATCAGCACAAACTTATCTCCAAACCCAAGCTCCCCCTTTCCCTCCATGACTTCCCTGGTAACCATTGATAATCTTTGATTTCAATATATTTGCTTCATTGCATTTGTTTTGTCCTTTAGTACTTGTACATATTGGACTTAACCAAGATTTTGGCCTGTCTCTTTATCTTGTTTGCTGTTAAGTACCATTGCCACGTTGCTTCTGACTCTTTGTAATCCTGTTTATGGTTTCTAAAAATGTAAATCTTTGTGAGAGCAGAAATTATTGTACAGAGCCACCATGCTCCCATCTTTTTATCTTATCTTACTAATTAATTCTCACCCTGGACTAGGTCACCTATCTCTTGATTTTAGCTACTTGAAAATAAAACTTTCCAAATTCTGTATATCCAGATCTGACAACTCCTTTGCTCGTCCCACTATAATCTGCTCCTTTTGTTACATTCCCTGTTGTATGCAATGTATATAAAATCAACTCCCACTTCCCTGACACCAGCTGTACGAATCAATGCAGTTGACTGCACATCTCACAACAATGAGTGAAGGAATTCAATCAATCCAACTCACTATCAAGTTTGTTGCACTTCTGTTAATTTTAGCGTTAACTGCCATCCAGTACTTTTTCTTCTGCTGTTAGCCACCCAGAGCTACTCAGAGCTCACAAAATAAAGAGCACAACCCTCCAGTCTCCCCAAAACTGCAAATGTCAAATGTCAGTCACAAGATTTGGGGTCCTCATGACCCCTCACTTCTGGCCTGTTGCCTACAAGTTTGAGGTTTTTCAAATCTTCTCATGGTATCTTCTCATAATATCACCCATAAATTGAGGGATCAATTTACATAAATACGCCGTTGTTAGATGCCATCAAGTCAGTACCAACTCATAGCGACCTTATGCACAACAGAATGAAGCACTGCCCAGTTCTGTTCCAACCTCACAATCATTGCTACATTGAGCCCATCGCTGCTGCCATGGTGCCAATCCAGCTTCTCCAGGAACTGATGCCTCCTGACAATGTGTTCAAAGTATGAGAGATGAAGTCTCGTCATCCTGAATTTCAGGGGGCATTCTGGCTATACTTCTTGCAACACAGATTGGTTTGGTGTTTTTTTTTATCACTCCGTGGTACTTTTAATATTCTTCTCCAACACCATCATTCAAATGCATCCATTCGTCTACCATTTTCCTTATGGATATGAGGTCCAACTTTCATATGCATATGAGGTTATTCAAAATACCTTGGCATGAGTCAGGCACACCTACAGTTCCCCTCACTTATGGTCAGGTAGGTCCCACTACTAAGTTGCTAGAACAACACACAGAACTCAACAAAGTGTTACAATTACTATTTTATTATAACAAGAATACAAATGAAAAGAATGGGTAAGATCTAGGCGGATTCTCAACTGAAGTTTCCATGTCCCTAAAGTTACCTACTACTCTCACCCATGTGCATCAATGTATACTACCAGTGAGGAAGCACGTGGAGCTTCCATGGCCAGATCCTTTACTGGGGCCTAATTACAAAGTCCTGGTGTGGCGCTGTGTGGTGCTGGACTGCAAAGTTGGCTTGAACTGCAAGGTCAGAGGTTCAAACTCACCAGCTGCTCCTCAGAAACTGTATAAAGGGTTGCTATGTGTCAGAACCGACTCAATAGTACTTAGCAACAATAATTACAAAAGCATGACTGATTGAGTCATACTCCTCTTCCCTGAGGTCCGCTATTATCATACAGTGGGTTATTCTGACATGGTCAGCCCCTACCTGAGTAATGTTATTAGGACATCTGGTAGATAGGTGTGGTCTGGAGTCATCATATAAGATACTTCAATCTTTAGGAAACTCCAACATGTTAGAGGTTATCTCTCAGGAACCAAGAACAAAGACCAAATTCTTTGGGTAAAGCTAGTTGTAAACCCTATACCTGTGTCAGTTAATTTTATCATATTTGATTCAAATCTCTCCCTTATTCTTCATATCCATTGAGAGTTTAAATCCAGTCAATTTAATCTCAACAATGCTTCTTAAATCTGTTCACTTTATGTCATCCCATGGTCAGTACTTGAGACCAGACTGTTATCATTTCTTGTTGGAACCATTGTGTTATCCTCTCAGCTAGATTTACTCTTCTAGTCATCCCATTTCTGATTTACCTTTCACTTCTTACTCAACCAGAATAGTATTTAGAATGCAGCTTCCAAAAACAGATGGAATTTGAGACCTGGATTTGCAACTAAGTGTATTATTTAATCTACAAAAATATTCTACCAAGTAGCTTTAGATATGAACTCATCATCATCATCATCATCATCATCATCATCATCACCATCATCATCATACTGGCTTGACTCCCTGGTGCTGAAAGGGTGATGTATTAGCCCCCATTAAATTGGCAAATTTTTAATTAAATAATTAGAGCCAAATGAAAAGCAGGTTTATTGCAAATCAATGACTTCAATTTGGTAATTTGGATCATTTATAAATTTGAGCTCATATTTGAAACCACTATTCCTCTGTCCACAGTGCTTTATTATTTTTCTTTTTATTAAATTTTTGCTGTAGGAATATGCAAAAAAAAAAAAAAAGGAATATGTAAAAGAAATAAAGTTCAGTATGTTTTTGAGTCATGGAAAACTTACCTTGTCTAAGATCTACACAGACACACTAAGGTCTTTCTCTCTAATTTCCTCTAGTTTAATTTCCATAGTTCAGCAGTTCTCAATAAATGGGCATTTGGCAATGTTTTGAGGCATTTTTTTCTTGTCACAACTGGGGATCTGTTGGGCAGAGGGCAGAAATACCACTAAATATTCTACTAGTACATAGCATATTCTGCCACAGCAAAAAATTAACTGTCAGTAGTGTTAAGGCTAAGGATCAAAAAATATATATGTCTAGTGATTAGAGGCAGATTTTAAAAATTCATTTAAAAATCTTTATTGTATATAATATATAGAAAAACATTTGCCATCATAACTACTTTTAAGTGTACCATGTGACATTAATTACATTCATAATGTTGTAAAATTATCATCACTATCAACAAGGGTGAGTCAAAAATTATCCACACTCTAGCTGTAGAATTCATTTTAATCAACTTTTAAAAAATACAAATACATCATTTTAACATAATCCCCTTGCTTTTAAATACACTTTGTTCATCTGTCAACAAGTTTTCATATTCCCTTATTTAAAAAATGCTTTAGGTTGAGTCGTAAGCCATGGATGCACCGCTGTCTTCACTTCTTCATCAGAGGTGAATCTTCATTCTCAAAGGCTGCTTTCAGGCAACCAAACAGGTGAAAGTCTGATGGAACAAGATTAGGACTATAGGGAGGATGCTTTAACACCTCAAAATGAAGTTTTTGCAGTGTCAACAGTGTGGGTAGAGGTGTGGACGTGTATTGTGATGCAAGATCACAAGACCCTTAGATGTCCTCTGTGTTTAATCTGAAGTTTAGGCTTCAGCTCTTCAATGAGTATCTCACTGTGATGAGCACTATTGTTTACTGAACTTTTTCCTGATAATGTTCCAGTACTGACCCTTGAGAATCCCAGAAAACTGTAAACATCCATTTTTCAGCTGATGGTTGACTTGTGAACTTTTTTTGGTCAGTGATTGAGGATATTTCCATTTCATACCCTGCCATTTACTCTCAGGCTCCTAGTGATGAATCCATGTCTCATTACCAATAAGAATATTTTTTTTAAAGAAACCTTTACCTTACTTCCTTTGAGTATCAGTCCAAATTTTGTTTACAGATGTACAAACACTTCTGTTTATGCTTTTCTATGAGTTGTTTTGGTAACCATTTCACACAAACTTTTCAAAATCCAAATCATGGATTGTTTCATAGGCAGAGCCATGACAAATTTGCAAATAATTTGTCACATAATTCACTATCACTCATCTATTCAACAGTCATTTAATGTGCTTGCTCAATGCTATCATCAAACATGAACGTGGAGGGGTGTTTTAATATAACCAGAGTGTGGATAATTTTTGACTTACCCTCGCATTGTCAAATGTTTTCACCACTCTTCAAGGTAGGTCAATATTCCTTAAGTATGCCATTCTTATTCCAAGTTCTTAGTAGCCTCTAGTCTTTTTAGGTCTCTATACATTTTACTATGATAGATATTTCATATAAGTGGCTTCATAAATATATGTCCTTTTGTGTCTGATTGATTATGCTACTCATAAAATTTTCAAGATACAACCATGTTGAAGCATCTATTAGAACTTTATCTGTATTACTGGCATTCATTGCATGATAAAACATGCTTTGTTTATCTGTTCATGTGTTGACAGACACTGATATTGTTTGTACCTTTTGACTACTATAAATTGTGCTGCAATGAACCTATGTCTGAATCTCTGCTTTCAATTATATTTCATCTAGGAGTAAAATTGCTGGGTGATATGGTAATTCTGTGAAGTCCTGTTATGGTACTGTAGAATGAGCGCTGATCTGCTAACTGCAAGGTTAGTAGCTCAGAAATCCTATAAAGGGTCAGTATGAATCACAACTTGATGGCACTTAGCAATAATAATATGATAATTCTATGTTTTATTTTTTGAGGAGCAGCCAATCTGTTTCCACAGCTACTACACCACTTTACATTCCCATCAGCAATTCACTAGGGTTCCATTTTGTTTACAACCTCTCAACACTCATTGTTTTCTATTTTTCTAACAATAGTCATTTTCATGGGTATGACATGGTATTTTTGCTTTTTATTTGCATTTGCCTACTGAATAAGGTATCCTGCTGTGGTGCTGTAGGATAAAGCACTGGACCCTAAGGACAGTTTTGAACCACAAAGTCGGCCAGTCACTCCTCGGAAACCCTATACCCGGTCGCTGCCAGTCATAACTGACTTGACGGCACTTAACAGCAATAATCATGATTAAGGGAGTGCTAGTGTGATTCTGTAGGATAGCACTGGACTGCTAAGCACAAAGTCAGTGGTTCAAAACAAGATGCTCCTCAGAAACTTTATGAAGGGAGCTATGATTCAGTAATTGGAAAATATGGCCTTGTTGATAGAAATGATGTTGGAGATCGCATGATAGATTCTGCAAGACCAATGACATCTTCATTGCAAATACCTTTTTAAAACAACATAAAAGATCCCTGTACACATGGACCTCACTAGATGGAATACACAGAAATCAATTTGGCTACATCGGTGCAAAGAGATGGTAGGAAAGCTCCATATCATCAGAGAAAACAAGACCGGGGCAGACTGTGGAACAGACCATCAATTGTTCATATTGCAAGTTCAAGCAGAAGGGAAAACAAGTCTACAAAAGCCAAAAATATGGCCTGGAATACATCCTACTTGAATTTGAAGATCATCTGAAGAACAGATTTGATGCTTTAGACACAACAGACCAGAAGAGTTGTGGAATAACATCAAAAACATCACACAGGAGCAAAGCAAAAAGTCATTAAGAAGACAAGAAAGATGGAAAATATCAAAATGGATGTCAGAAGAGACTCTGAAACTTGTTCTCCTGTGTAGACATGCTAAAACAAATGGAAGAAGTGAGGAGGTACAAGAGTGGAACAGAAATTTTCCAAAGGAAACTCAAGAAGACAGAATCAGATATTATAACTAAAGATGTAAACACCTGGAGTTAGACAAATGAAAGGAAAAACATGCTCAGAATTTCTCAAGCTGAGGGAACTGTAGAAAATATTCAAGCCTCAACTTGCGGTATTAAAGCATTTTATGGTCAAAATAATGAATGATACAGAAAGCATCAAAAGAAGAAAGTAATACACAGAGTCACTGTACCAAAAAGAAATGGTCGATGTCTAACCATTTCAACAGGTAATATATGATCAAAATCCAGTGATCCTGAAGAAAGAAGTCCAAGGTACATTGAAGTCATTGACAAAGAACAAGGAACTGGGAATTGATGGAATACAAATTGAAATCTTTCAACAAACTAAAGCACTGGAGGCACTCACTCATCTATACCAAGAAATTTGGACGACAGCTACCTGGCCAACTGATTGGAAGAGGTCCATATTTGTGGATTCAAAAGCGAGGTGACACAATGGAATGCGGTAATTATCAGACAACATCAGTGATATCCCACATGATTAAAGTTTTACTAAAGATAATTCAAAAATGGCTGCAACCATACATAGACAGAGAACTTCTAGGGGTTCAAGCTGGATTCAGAAGAGGACATGGAACAAGGAATAACATTGCTGACGTCAGATTGATCTTGGCTTAAAGCAGAGAATACCAGAACGATATTTACCTGTGTTTTATTGGCTATGCAAAGACTTTCAATTGTGTGGATCATGACAAATTGTGGACAACATTGCGAAGAATGAGTATTCTGGTATACTTAATTGTGCTCAAGAGTTCTTGTGCATAGACCAAGAGGTAGTTGTTCGAACGGAACAAGAGAACACTGACTAGTTTAAAATCAGGAAAGGTGTATGCTAAGGTTGTATTCTTTCACAATATTTATTCAATTTGTAGGCTGAGCACATAATCTGAAAAGCTGGATTATGGAAGAAAATGTGGCATCAGGATTGGAGGAAGACTAATTAATAACCTGAAATATGCAGATGATATAATCTTGCTTTCTGAAAGCAAAGAGGTCTTAAAATACTTACTGATGAAGATCAAAGACAACAGTCTTTGGTATGGATTGCATCTCAATGTAAAAATTATAAATCGGTATCCACATAATAGCACCTAACAACAACGAATTCGAGGTGCTGGGTCGCTATGGGTCGGAACCGACTCGATGGCACTTAACAACAACAACAAATTGTGTTTGCGTATCTTTGAGGAAATGCTTATTTAAATTCTTTCCCGATTTTTAAAATTGTGTTATTTGTCATTTTATTGTTAAGTTATAGGAGTTATTTATATGTTTGTTTGTTTTTTTTAATCTCATCAAGTTAGTTCTGACTCATAGGGACCCTGCATAGAGTTTCTGAGGAGCAGTTGGTAGTTTTCAGTGCTTATCTTATAGTGATGTTTATTCTGGATACTCAATTCTTACCAATAGCCGCTACTAAATATTTTCTCCTATTCTGTAGGTTATCTATTAACTTTTTTGATAAAGTCCTTTGATGCACAAATGTTTTTAATTTTGATGAAGTCCAATTTATTTAATTTTTCTTTGTTTTGCACATGCTTTTGATGTCGTATTTAGGAATTCGTTACCAAAATAAGGTTCTGAAGCTTTACCACTATGCTTTCCTCAGAAATTTATGATTTCAGCTCTTATACTTATGTATAAGAGGTCCAACTTCATTCTCATGCATTTGGAGACACAGCACCATTTGTTAAGAAACTTTTCTTTCCCCATTGAATGGACTTGGCAATCTTAATGAAACTCAGTTGGCCGTAGATGTATGTTTGTCTACAGTGTTGTAATGCTCTGTAAACGCTCTCCCAGCTGGGTGTGATCACACAGGTCTCTTTCAAGGGTGCTACAGGATGACTGCTCCCATGGCCTCCAAAGTATACTCTGTATAGTTCAAGAAGTCTGGGTTTTAGGGCTCATCAACCCAAATTTGATAAAGTATGTTCAACTCTTTAGCTAGGATGAAGTAAAAGCCATTCAGAATATTTAATGTATATTAATTATTCTATTGGGAGTCCTGGTGTGGCTCTGTAGGTTAATGAGTTCAAGTGCAAGTTCAGTTTGAACTGCAAGGTGGGCAGTTCAAGCTCACCAGTTGCTTCTTGGAAACCCTATACAGGGTCATTATGAGTCAGAACTGACTCAAGGACACTTAACAACAACAACAATTACTCTATTACTTTAGAAATAAAGTTCTTTATCATGCTGTGGAAAAAATATGTGGTACTTCATAATCTGGTTGCAATGTATATATCCAGATGTATGTGTCTCCTTTATCCTAATGTCCCTACCCAACCCAAGCACATTTTTACTTGTCAGCTCTGTCTGTAAGACCACACATTTTCTTTTCTTAGTGCCTTTCCTTAAGTTAATATTGGAACAAAAATTCTCTTCTCTTGCTCTATCTTAATAATACATTTTTCTTTTTCTCCAAAGTCTACCTTATAATAATATAATAAAACCATCCCCATGACATATCTTCCTCTACCCACAACTTTCTTTTAGGCTCCAACACAATATTTTATTCATGCTGTTGACATTACATGCATTACATTTCTGTGTAGCTAATTTTAGCTGTCTGAGTATCCCCTGGTTGGATCATTAGCTTCTTGAAAATGACTAGTCTTTATGGAAATACTGTTTAGTATAGCACTTGGTTTATAGAAACAGAATGGCTCATTGGAAAATGAAAAATACTATAGTGATGTCTGTTGTTGTTGTTAGGTGCCATCAAGTGAGTTTTGACTCATAGCTATCTTAGGATAGCAAGGAAACACTGTCCAGTCCTGGTCCAAACTCACAATTGTTGTTATGTTTGAGCCCATTGTTGCTAACACTGTGTCAATTCATCTCTTTGGGAGTCTTCCACTTTTTCGCTGACCCTCCACTTTACCAAGCACGATGTCTTTCTCCAGGGCCTGGTTCCTCCTGATGACATATCCGAAGTATAAGTAATGATATCCATCATCACTGCTAAAGAGCACTCTGTATTTCTCCCAGTAGAGTCCATGGTACTGTCAAGATTCTTTTCCAACACCACAAGTCAACTATATAGATTCTTCTACAATCTTCCTTATTCATTGTTCAGTTCTCACATGCTTATGAGGCAATTTAAAATTCCATGACTAGGATCAGGTGCACCTTAGTCCTCAAAGTGACATCTCTACTCTTTAAACTTTAAAGAGATCCTTTATAAAAGAGTTATCTAATGCAATATTCATTTGATTTCTTTCATGAAAACTGATTGTGAATCCGAACAAAATGAAGTTGTTGACAATTTCAATATTTTTTCTATTTATAATGCTGTTATTTATTGGTAAAGTATAGTGATGTCTAGCACCTCTTTTTTTAATTTAAGCTTTTATTGTGAATTGAGTGATAGTGTACATGGCAGAACATTGGGTTTACACTCATAGTTTCATGCATCATCACTCAACAGTACTTTTGCTTCTATGCCTTCTTTTCTTTTTTGGGTGGGGGGATGCACACAAAAACACTCAGGAATATATAATCATTTAAACAACCAAAAGTACATTCTGCAAGCCTGCCTCCTGGCCACCAGCACACTACCTTTCTCTTTTCATGACTCTAGAGTCCTCAGCGGCTCTATTTCTCCATGTTCTCATCTCTGCCTCCATCACTGGTATCGCTGCTCTCTGGATAGGGTCCCACATTCCACTCGTGCTCTTCTCCACTGATAGTCCTAGGGTCCTCTGCTTTTGGATTGTATGATTAACCACTCCCTTCTTTTTGTTACAAAATTTCTATCTTTACAGTTGTGACAGTTGCAAGTAGTCATAATAACAATTACTTACTGTTGAATCATAAGAATCATATCCCCATCTCTTTTCACCAGACCTGTCTTCTAACGCCTCTTTTGACAGTGCTTAATAACAGCAACAGTAGCTTAATAATACATCTACTACTCCTGTTTTGACACTATCAGCATATAATAGAAAATATTGGACAGTCCAGGATTTTAACAAACATGTGTGTGTACCTAAGTGGAGTAGCAGAGTGAGGGTAAAGGAGATAAGTGAGGTACCTAATTTCACATACTGCACCTGCGCAGAGAATGAGGAAGTCCTTGGCTCCATTTGGCATAGTCCATACATCCCCTTGTTGGGTATTCAACATGTGTAAGCATGTACTAGTGGGGAAATCTCTCTCCTCAAGGAATTTGACTTCAAAGACCTTAACACTTGTATTTTGTATCAGAGATATAAAGTTAAAAATTGAATTTTGTCATATACAAGGGTATTTCAAAATGGTTTCATTAAGTTTAATATAGGCATAATGCTGCATGCAAAGGACATACTTTTATTTAATTGAGATTTATTAGACAATCTGAAATTTTTGATGAAATGGATGGTAATTTAAGAATATATAAATTACCCAAATTTATTCAAGGAGAGAGAAATATGAGTAGATTGGCAAGCACAGAAGCAACTTGTAAAAGTATATGAAGGTTTTAACCTAAAAGAGTACTGTACCAATGGATATATAGCTATTCTATCTATAATAGAAGAAATTATAGCAACAATGTTATTTTAACTATTCCAGAGCATCTGAAAAACAGGGAATGAAGGAATATTTTTCAATTAATTGCAAAGTTGGCAAGTAATAAGACCAACTTGACAAAGATGTCATGCAAAAGAAAAATACAGATAAGGTGCACTTATGAATAAGATACAAAATCTTGTAAATAAAACTGAGAAATTAATGAAGTGATTTATGCAGATAAATCACTAACATCATGTAAAGTTTCTGCCAAGGATTCAAGACCAGTTCAGTACATTTTAAAAGAGTAAATTATGTGATTGTTTTGATAAATCTGAAAAAGGCATTTAGTGAAATTATTATCTATGTATAATAAATTTTTAGCAAATTGAGAATAAAACAAAGTTTTCCTGTTGTGGTGCTGTGGTTTAATACACTGGAATGCAAGGTCAGTGTGAATCCCAAGATTGGCAATTCAAGCTCTCCAGCCACTCCTCGGAAACCCTGTACAGGGTCTCTGTGGATCAGAACCAAGTTGATGGCATTTCACTACAACAACCTGAATGAAAAGTATCAGAAAGACAACAAGCAAACAATCAGCCTTAGAGAAATTCTCTAAGAAGTCAGGATTCCTTTAGATTCATTTGTTCTTTTGACAAATATTTATGGAGTACCTACTATATGACTGTAGTTGTTGTTGTGAACTATCATTGAGTTGGTTCATGGAGACCCTGTATAGGGTTTCCAAGGAGTGGCTGGTGAGTTTGAATAACTGACATTGCAGTTAGTAGTCCAGTGCTTACCCTACAGCTCTATACCTGGACTCCACTATGTGACTAGCTTGGGAAATTCAGTGGTTAATAAAACAGATTATATATATATATAAAAGCCTGCCTTTGTGGAGTTTTCATTTTTGAAGGGAAAGCAAACAAAAATCAGATAATTAAGTAAAAATAAGTTAGATTATAATAAGTGTTAGGGAGAAAATGAAAGGGTTATAAAAATGCTAGTTGTTGTTGTTAAGAGCTGTTGAGTTGGTTCTAATACAGAGTGATCCTTTATAGAGTTTCCAAGAGTGCCTAGTGGGCTTCAGTTGACAACCGTGTGGCTAGTAGTCCAATGCTTATCCTAGAGTGCCATGCCAGGACTCCGAAACAGTACTAGAGGGTATAGCACTTGCAGTTTTAGTTAGGGTAGTCAAAAAAGACCTAACACAGATTATGGGATTGGAATAAATACTTAGAGGCCGAGGACCTCAGGAAATGAACAAGTGTAGTTGCCCTGAGACAGAAAAAATTATCAAAGAAGCCAGGTTGACAGGGACTATTTGGAGTTTGTGTAAAGTCCAATATGTCTATTAGATTCTAAGTGATGATGTTGAGAAAGCAATTCAAGATGGAATTTGGAGCTAAGAAGAAAGAGCTAAATTAGAGAGATATATTGGGACATATATAAGGGGGCTTCAAAAAGTTCATAGAAAAATCCAATTATCTTTTTTTTTTTTTTAAGTTTTTGTCATGAATTATGTGGTAATTGACATGGGAGAACATTAGCTTTACATTCATCCTATTGTATATCGTTTCCTTGCCATGATTACAATCCCTTCCATGCATCATCAAATAACCAAAGGCTACACCCTACAAGCCTGCCCCTTGGTCGTCAGTACACAGCCCCTCTCCCTCCCTGAGTCCAGAGTCCCCAGCCGCTCCATTTCTCCATGTCATCGTCTCTGTCCTCATCTCTGGCATCACTGCCTCTCTGGGTAAGGTCCTGCACTCTTCTCTTCTCCCTTGATGGTCCCAGGGACCTCTGCTCCTGGACTGCAAAGTCCCCTCCATTTGCTACAAAATGTCTACCTTTACATTTCCAACCCTTACAGTCAGTCCTGATAACAATTATTCACTATTGTTCCACAAGAGTTCTATCTCCATCTCCTTTCCTCAGCCCCATCCAGACAGATTGGATACCACTCAGTGGAGAATCTACCTTCCCCCGTACCCTCTGGATCTAGGCTCCCTCTGGAAAGCTTGTAAGCCAGTCACTTCCTGCCTTTGTAGCCCCCCCCAACCCACCCCAACTCCCTATTATGAGTAGCCTATTGCCTAAGTTGCCCATCCCTGTCTACCCTGTGAACCAAGGGGGTGGGAATGATCCTCTCTGTAAAGATTTTTTCCCTCTTTTGAGCTACTGCATCCATAGGTATAGGTCAAGTTCATCAAATTGTATCAGATTATTCTTTTTCTTCTTCTGGTTGAGCTCTGATCATCCAGCTTTTGAAGCCAGGTCAAGTGGGTATTATCTGCAAGTGTGGTGTTCTTGTGTATATCCCCTCACTTCTTATCAGCTGGATGTTTCACTCTCCACCCCATTATCGTTGAATTCCATTTTTCATTGACTTTTTGATAAGCTCCTCATATATTGTATTTTTTATTGAAGAACCATGAAACGAGGCATGATTTTGAGTAAACAGAAAAGAATGTCCTGAGATATTCTATTGCTTACTGATATAGATGAGGAGAAGGAATTAGCAAAGGAGATTGAGGAAGAACAGTCAGAGATGAATGGGGAAACACTAGAAGAGTGGAGTGTCTTGGAAACCATGAAAAGAAACTACTTGAAGGAGAGAATTTATTGATCCAAATACTGCAGAATAAATAAATAAGATGAAGACTGGGAATTGACTATTGGATTCAACAATCTGTTAGCTGTTAGGAATATTGAATGAAGCTGTTTTTGGTGGAATGTTGGTGTTACAGAAAAAATTGGAAGAAAATTATTTGGAGATGATAGACATAAATAATTCAAAGAGGTTTTCAGCTGACTTCTAGCAAGATGGTATATTAGGCAGGTGCACTATATAGACCCTCTACAATTGGAGCTGTGGGTTAATGCATCAGACTGCAAAGTTGGCAGTTCAAGCTCACCAGCTGCTCCTTGGAAATCCTATATAGGGTTGCTATGGGTCGGAATCGACTCAACAGCACTTATCAAAAACAACAACACAGATTGTTATTGTTAAATGCTGTGAGTCACTTCCGACTCATAATGATCATGTATAAGATTTCCTAGGAGCAGCTGGTGGGTTAGAACTGTCCAGCTTGTGGTTCGCCATCCAATACAGATCCTACAGCGCCACACCAGGAGTCCATGCAACAAAGATCAGAGAGATCAAATGAAATATACACAATTAAAACTCCTGGAATTCTGAACCTCAGAGGAAAGATTAGAGAAGTGGACTGAGTGCTTGCTGAGAGGAGAAGCTGAGCAAGGGTGGTGAGAGAGGGAGACTAACTGGTGAACTGCTGGCCAGATGTAAAACAACAATCCTGAATTTTTATGAGCAGTTATGGTGACAAAAGGTAGCCTGGCAGAGCAGATTCACGTGGACAATGGAAAGGTGGGATTCCTTTGCTTTCCCCTTGGTTCCCTGGTGGCTCGAGATGTGGCCAGCTCCCACCCTCATCCACTTGCAGAGCGGATACTGCTCTCTGGGAGTTCAGAGCTGTGTGATTGTGAGCCATGCCTCTGTGAGGAGGGGGCTGGCTGCACAATTCTGGTGTCTGGATTAAGGCAAATTTACCTCCAAACCTACAAAACCCACAGAGCCACCAAACCAACATTAGTCTAGAAGAAACCCTCATTACCAGCCACCATGCTCTCAGCTGCCCTGTGATCCTAACAGGCACTAAAACTAGCTCCATTAAAGACCTCTGTGAACTACTTCTGATTGAGTGCCCTGAACATAGATAACCTCTCAGTCTATATCGAGGGTCATGAACTCCGCTGTCACATCCCTCCCTCACCCATCTTGTAAGCCCCTTGGCTGATAGGAGTTCTGCAGAATTTCCTCCTCTCTGGTAGAGTAGTGGTTATGAATCCGGTGAACCGAAAGGTCAGCAGATGGAAATTACCAGATGCTCCGCGGGAGAAAGATGAGGCTTTCTGTTCCCGTAAAGATTTACAGCCTTGGAAAACCTGTTTAGGGTCGTTACGGGTCGGAACCGACTCGAGGGCACTTAACAACAACAACAACAAGGCCGTTGTGGCGCTGTGGGTAAATGTATCAGACTGCAAAGCCATTTGAACTGCAAAGTCAGCAATTCAAGCTCACTAGCTGCTCCTCGGAAACCCTATACAGGGTCGCTATGGGTTGTAACCGACTCGAAGGCAATTCACAACAACAACAAGGCCCAACAGCTGCACTGGTTTTTATGTTTTTGTTTTACTCCTCTTGTTGTTTCACTGTTTCGTTTGTTTATTCTTTATTCTCTTTCTTCTTCTCTTTTCTTTCCTTGAATTTTATCATTTCTAATCCTGGTGTGGCACTGTGGGTTAATGCTCTGGACTGCAAAGTCGGTTTGAACCACAAGGTCGCTAGTTCAAGCTCACCAGCTATTCCTCGGAAACCCTGTAGAGGGTTGATGGCACCTAACAACAACATCTGCTTTTGTTTTTTCTTTTGTTTCTCATTTCCCCTATTTTTTTATTTTTCTTTTGATCTTTCTTTACTACTCTCTTTCTCTTTTTTGTCTTCCCTGGGTTTTCTAAGTGTTTTACTTGTTTTCCTTTCATTTTTCTTTTCTATAGCTTCCTTTGCCTTTCTTACTTTTTTTCTTTTTAGTTATGATATTCTTTTTATTTCCCCAATTGCTGCATATTTTAATTTCTTTTTTCTCAATTATTATTTTCCATTTTTTTATTGCTGGTTGCTTGTTTGTTTATTCTATTTTATTTTCTTGTGTGTGATTGTGTGTGTTGGGGGGCATTCATTCTTTCCCACCTCGCACGAAACAGCCACCGTGTCCATACAGCCCAGCCACATCTGTACCCTGTGCAGCAGCATTCACTTGGCAAGACCAATACCAACTCCTATACCACCTGATCAATGATAGACCACAGTCAACACCACCCAGTCAAGAGACAGATGGCAGCAGAATGGATAGCAAAACAGGATCTTTTCTGTTATCCTGTCTAAAAGAGATACACAAAAAAGATAAAGACAGCCTAAATGCCTATCAACAGAAGGATAGTTCAACAAACTTTGGAACATACACACAGTGGAATACTACAAAACATTGAAGAATTGAGATGAATCTGAGAAGCAACTCACAACATGGATGAACCTGGAGGACAT
>NW_006408523.1:37560364-37580236 GCF_000296735.1 Chrysochloris asiatica
GTTATAAAAAGTTAAGAAAAGGTTTGGGTTTTCTTGATAAAAGAAACAGTCTATGAAGGTTACAGGGTAGGGCTGTGGGGGTGGGGAGGGGAGGGAAAAGTATTCATGGGCTACAGGGTAGACACATTTTAACATGAGTTATGGGGAAGGCAATAAATATACAATAGGGAAGTTAGCAGAGGAAAGATGAAGGTAGCTGGAGACACAGGGAGGAGTATAAGAGTTAAAGTGAATAGAGGTAAATACTGTTAACCATTGGTACATGGAGGGAATTGCAATCATTGTAATGAAGCAAATATATGATTTGTTGAATGTAAAGTTGATTATCTGCTATGTAAACCTTCACTCAATTCACAATAAAAAGTTTTAAAAAAAATGTTAGCTGCAAGGGAAGAAAAAAAATGTGGAAGCTGGAGGGTTCAAAATGCTTTCATTTTTGTTTCATATGGGATAAATGATAGTATATTTGCATGCTATTGGAAATGTTCCAGTAAGATGACAAATTGTAGAGAGAGGACAAAGGATTTCTGGAGCACTGCTCAGAAACAGTGAGAAACCCAACAACCCATTGCCATCTAGTTGAGTCCCATTGATAATGTCCCTACAGGAAGAGGTGGGCCTCAGCTGGAAGTCTATGCAGATCATTCATAGACTTAAGAGAAGATATTAAGAACCATAAGAACTGATACAGGTAGGTGAGTTATTTGTGAAGTTTTTCTATAGTTGCTTCTCTTTTTTTCCAGTGAAATATGCAGCAAGTTACCAGCCGAGAGTGTAGGAGGCTTGAGAATGTGAAACTAAGATCAGTGAGCACATTAAGGGTCCATTTCATGTTAGTGATCTTGTATTTATTATGAGACAAGTTAGAAAGGGTATATGTTTTTCTCCAGCTCTGTTCAAACGTGCTGGTGCAAAAAAGGAGTAGGTGGAGGACTGTGTTTAACCATAGTTGTGGTTTGGTAAAATGAGCACAAAAATTGAGACGAGGCAAAGGAATTGAAGATGTATGCAAAAAGGTGTCTATAATGATATAGCTTAAGGAATTTAAGTTAAGAAAGACAAACAGGGCAAAATAAAGTGATATTATTGTTGTTGTTACTGTTAAGTACCTTCAAGATGGTCGTAACTCATAATGACCTCATAGAGTTTCCAAGGTCATAAAGCTTTGCAGCTACAGTAAGCCTCATATTTCTCCTGCAAAGAAGCTATAGATACCGAACCACTGACCTTGTGGTTTGCAGTTCAGTGCTTATCCTACACTGTTGTTGTTAAGTGTCATCGCATTGGTTCTGACTCATAGTGATCCTGTATAAGGTTTCAGAGGCTGTACATCTTTGCAACCACCACTCGTCTGTCACTTTGACATACTGTGGTGGCTTGCGTGTCACTGTGATTCTGGAAGCTACACAACAGGTATTTTAAATACCAGCAGAGTCATCCTTGATGCACAGGTTTCAGCTGAGCTTCCAGACAAAGACAGACTAAGAAGAAAGTGAGACAGACTACTTCCGAATATTAGGTCACTGAAAACCTTATGAATAGCAGTGGAACACTGTCAGCACCAGACTATTGAATATTGAAACATGGTGAAAAGTACCAGAATATTGTCAGATATAGTGCCAGAAGATGAGCCCCTCAGGTGGGAAGGCACTCAAAATACCACTGAGTAAGCGTTGCCTTCTCAAAGTACAGTTGACAGTGATGACACGAATGGTGTAAAGCCTTTGGCACCTTCATTTGCTAAAGGGGCACAACTCAAAATGAAGATAAGTAGCTGTAAACATCCATGATAATCAGAATATGGAATGTACAAAGTATGAATCTAGAAAGATTGGAAATTGTGAGAACTTAAATAGAATGCATGAACATTGCTATCCAAAGCATTAGAGAACTGAAATGGACAGATATTGGCCATTTTAAATCTAACAATCACATGATTCACTATGCCAGGAATGACAAAGTGAAGAGGAATGGCGTCACATTCATCATCAAAAAGTACATATCAAGATTAGTCTTGAGGTACAACACTATCGTTGATAGGATAATATCCATATGCCTACAAGGAAGACCAGTTACTACCACTATAATTCAAATTTATGTAACAACTACTAAAGTAAGTGACAGTGAAATTGAAGAATTCTACCAACTTATTCATTCCGAAATCTATCAAACATGCAATAAAATTGTATTGATAATTATTGGTAATTGGAATGCAAAGGTTGGAAACAAGAAGAAGGATCAGTAGTTGGAATATATGGCCTAGGAGATAGAAATACAGCTGGAGAACACATAATATAAATTTGCAAGTCCAATGATTTCTTGATTACAAACACATTTTTTAAACAACATAAAAGACAACTATACACATGGACCTCACCGCTGAGATACCCAGAAATATAGTTGACTATATCTGTGGGAATGGATTTCTGGTGTGGTGCTGTGGGCTAATGCGTCAGATTGCAAAGTCATTTGAACTGCAAGGTCGGTGGTTCAAGCTCACTAGCTGCTCCTTGGAAACCCTAGGCAGGGTCGCTATGGGTTGGAATCAACTCGGCAACAATAACAACGTATCTGTGGAAAGAGATGATGGAAAAGGTCTGTATTATCAGTGAAAACAAGGCCAGGGGCAGACTGTGGAAAAGACCATCAATTGCTTATATGCAAATTCAGACTGAAGCTGAGGAAAATGAAAACAAGTCCACAAGAACCAAAATATGACCTTGAACATACCCCATCTAAATTTAGAAATCATTTGATGAACAGATTTCATGCATTAGACACTAAAGACCAAAGACCAAAACAGTTAAGGGATGACATTAAAAACATCATACAGGAAGAAAGCAAAAGGTCATTAAGAAGACAAGAAAAAAGGAAAAGACCAAAAAGGATGTCAGAAGAGACTTTGAAACTTGCTCTGCAGTGTAGAGATGCTAAAGCAGATGGAAGAAGTGAAGAGGTGCAAGAACTGAATAGAAAATTTCACAAAGGTCAGCTTGAGAAGACAAAGTCAGATATTATAACTAAATGTGAAGACCTGGAGTTAGAAAACCAAAAGGGAAGAACATGCCCAGCATTTTCACAAGCTGAGGGAACTGAAGAAAAAATTCAAGCCTCAACTTGCATTACTGAAGTAATCTATGGGCCAAGTATTGAATGATGCAGAAAGCATCAAAATAAGATGGAAGGAATATACAGAGTCACTGTACCAAAATGAAATGGCCAATGTTTGACTATTTAAAGAGGTATCATATGATCAAAAGCCAACAATACTTAAGGGAGAAGCCCAAGGTGCACAGAAGGCATTGATAACGAGGCACCAAGAATTGATGGAATACAAATTGAAATCTGTCAACAAACTGATGCAGCACTGGAGACACTCACTCATCTATACCAAAAAATTTGGAAGATAACTTCCTGGCCAACTGACGAAAAGATCCATGTTTGTACCCATTGCAAAGAGAGGTTACCCAATGGAACGCAGTAATCATTGGACATTTGATTGAACCATGTGATTGAACCCATCTAGGATTCTCAATCCATTATCACTAATACCACATGCAAGTAAAATTTTGCTGAAGAAAAATACAAAAATGGCTGCAACCATATATTGACAGAGAACTTCTAGAAGTTTAAGCCAGATTCAGAAAAGGATGTGGAAAGAGGGATATCATTGCTAATGTCAGATGGATCTTGACTGAAAGCAGAGAATACCAGACATTTACCTGTGCTTGTCACAACAAACTATGGACAACATTGTAGAGAACGAATATTCCAGAACACTTTATTGTGCTCATAAGGAGCTAGTACATAGACCAAGAGGCAACTGTTTGAACAGAACAAGGAAACTCTGAATGGTTTAAAATTAAGGAAGGTGTGTGACAGGGTTGTATTCTTTCACCCTACTTATGCTCATCTACATGTTGAGCAAACAATCTAAGAAGCTGGGTTCTATGAAGAAAAACGTGGCATCAAGATTGGATGAAGACTCATTAACAACCTGGGATATGCAGATGATACAACCTTGCTTGCTGAAAACAAAGAGGACTTAAAATGTTTACTGATGAAGATTGAAGACCACAGTCTTCATTATGGGATGCATCTCAATATATATATTTAAAAAAACAAACAAGAATCCTCACCACTGAATCAATAAACAACATTCATATAAATGGAGAAAAGATTAAAGTTCTCAAAGACTTCATTTTGCTTACATCAACCATTAACACTCAGAGAAGTAGCAGCCAAGAAATCAAATGATGTGTTGCATTAGGCAAATCTGCTGCACAAGATCTCTTTAAAGTGTTGAAGAGCAAAGATGTCAGTAAGATGCGCCTGGCGCAAGCTATGGTGTCTTCAAGAAGCTCATATGTATGTGAAAGTTGGACAGTGTATAGAGAAGACCATAGCAGAATTGATGCATTTGAATTATGGTTTTGGAGGAGAATATTAAAAGTACCATGGACTGCTAAAAGAACATACCTATCTGTGTTGGAAGAAGTATAGCCAAAGTGCTCCTTGGAAGCCAGGATGGCCGGACTTAGTCTCTCATACTTTGGATATATTATCAGGTGGGACCAGTCCTTGGAGAAGTATATCATGTATGGCCAAGTGGAGGGTCAGAGAAAAAGAGGACGACCTCCAACAAGATGGACTGGTGCAGTGGTGGCAGTAATGGACTTAACAAGTATAGTGAAGTTGGCACAGGACCAAGCAGTGTTTCATTCTGTTGTGAATAGGATTGCTATGAGTTAATATTCACTTAATGGCACCTAACAACAACAACAGCAGCATCTTTGTTAGAGCTGAAAGCCTCACCTTTGTCTTGAGGAGTGGCTGGTAAGCTCATACCATCAATTTTGTGGTTCCCAGTCCAGTGCTTATTATATAAATCCACTGTACTCCTGACCCTACATTGTTGTTGTGTGTCATTGATTTGGTACTGACTCATATCGATCCTATATAGGGTTTCCAATTAGTGGCTGGTAGACTTGAACTGTCAACCTTGCAGTTAGCAGTCCAGTGTAAAGTAAAGATGGCCACATATTCTTTGCAATTTTCCTGTTGAGAAATGAAATTTAACACCTTTCCTTGCACATAGTGAGCCTAGACTGGTATTAGTGCGTTATTTTACTGAGAAAATATAGTGGAAGCCATTCTAGGATGTTTAACAGTCTCAGTTGATGTCTGAGCCATGTGATTGGACCCATCTTGGATTCCCAATCCATTGTGCCCTTATATAACTACAGTCCCAGACTACATATATCTACAACTGCATGAGAAACTACGAGAACTACCTCGCAGAGCCCAATCAAACCACAGAATCATGAGAGATAATAATAAATTAATGCTTCTAGTCACAAAATATAGATATACGAAAAGATGGTGGAATCAGTGGATTGCTTCTGACTATGGGGATAGAAAGATTGTTGGAATTTAGATGCTAGAGAGAGTTCTCTAGAAAGATGGTGGCCTCATATTGGCTATGTAAAAACAAATTAATGGAGAGTTTCAGTTATGGGTAAGGACCAGGTTTGGAACAGAACTGCCTATTGAAATATAAGGTGCATCACATATAAAATTTATTTTTTTCTAGTAGTTACGTTTTAAAAAGTAAAAAAAGAAACAATGAAATTATTTTTAATATATTTTACTTAATATAATATATCCAAAGTGTTATTTCAACAGGTAGTCAATATGAAAAAAAAAATATTTTTAATCCTTTTATTATGAATTGAGTGAAGGTTTAGAGAGCAGTTTTACATTTAGCAAATCATATACTTTGCTTCATTACAATGATTTCATTCCCCTCCAAGTGCCATCAGTTAACAGTATTTACCTGTATTTCCTTTAGCTCTTGCACTCTTTCCTGTGTCTCCTGCTACTCTAATCCTTCCCTTGCCAACTTATTGTATATTGTCTGCCTCATCTTCTATGTTAATATGTGTCTACTCTGTTCCATGAATAATTCTCCTCCCCTCACATCCCCTCACATAACTATCATGGAATGTTTATGAAATAATTATTGATGAGATACTTTATATTCATTGTTATTCTATCTTTGAAACCTTGTAATGTAGACTAGCTACATTCCATGAGTTCAGTAGCCACATGAGGCTAGTGGCTACTATATTGGACCATATAGGTCAAAGTAAGACTTTGAGAATAGGTGATTACAGTAGGATGGAAGTTAAACTGTTTGTAGGAGAGAATATTACAAAATTGAGAAACAAGGGCATTGAAGCAGGATCAGCAACAATTATGAAAAGAGTAGCATAAGACAAAATGGCATAGAAACAGAAGCTTATACCGTCAAGAACTGGCCCGGAGTGCAAAAGCAATTTAATAAAGAGTGGGATTGAAGAAAATCTTACTGAGATACAAAAATCTGAGTTCTTAGAGGAAGTTAATAAGGGAGGAAGATTGTCTAAAAATGTAATGAGGGATAAAGATACTGACTCCACCACCAAGCCTAGAGATAGAATACATTTGGAGAGAAAAGAACAAGCCCTTGTAAGGCTCTTAGGTTTCAGGTAGAATGAGAAAACAAGAATTACACAGACGTTGTGAAATTCCAAATGTTTAAAGAGATGACTGGTGGTAACAGATGAGATAAGAGAAACTGTTTTATGGAACTTTTAGGGATTGGTGGTGGTGGTGTGTGCTTCAGGCTCTGACTTGAGGTTGTGAATCTTTATGGGAGCAGAAAGCCTAATCTTTCTCCTGCAGAGTGACTGGTAGATTCGAACTGTTGACCTTGTGGTTAGCAACCCTATGCATAACCCACTATGTCACCAGTGTTCCATCTTTGGGGATTAGAGTCTGGGATATGAAAGTGAACTATGAATCATAAACTTCTTACAACTGGGACAAGAAAAGATAAAGGATGTGAAGAGATTTGTCCCTATGATTTCAAGGCAAGTAACTGCATTGAGGACAAGAGGATGTGAAGGTTAGTGGGACCAGGAAGTGGGAGGTTCTACCCAGAACACACAGTGCTCAAGAGCTCCTCCCTGACATGATTCCTTTTGACTTCTGTCCATACAGGCCTTAAGACCTTAAGACCAATGTATACCCTTACTCTGAGCACACACATACCTTCTTGAAATTTTCCAATGCCAATCTTAAGATTGCTCTAGAGCTTCAATCCAATGCACTCAGGGGAAATGAATAAGAAATTGAAATATTAGGAAGAGTGGAACAAATATCATTTCTTCTGCATGTGCTAAATGGAATCCTGGTGTGGTGCTTTGTTATAAAGTGAGTAGAGGTAAATATTGTTAACTGTTGGTATATGGAAGGCATTGGAACCATGTAATAAAGCAAAGTACTCAATTTGTTGAATGTAAAACTGTTGCTCTACTCTGGAAAGCTTCACCCAATTCACAATAAAAAGTTCAACAAAAACAAAGGAAAGAAAATAATCCCAGACACTGAACTATATGAAGAAGAATACAGCATCAGGTTTGGAGGAAGACTAATAATAACATTCGGTATGTAGAAACCTTGCTTGCTGAAAGATAAATGTGTCTCACTGTGGTGGCTTGTGTGTTGCTGTGATGCTAGAAGCTATGCCACCAGTATTTTAAATACCAGTAGGGTCACCATGGTGGACAGGTTTCAGCGTAGCTTGCAGAATAAGGCAAACTGGAAAGAAGAAGAAGCAATCTACTTCTGAATGTTTACCAACTGAAAACTTTATGAATATCAGGGAAACACTGTCAGATATAGGGCTGGAAAATGAAACTATTATGAATAGTATCCGAATTTTGTCATATATAGTGCTGGAAAATGAAAACATTATTAATAGCACCAGAATATTGTCACGTATACTGCCAGAAGATGAGCACCTCAGGTTGGAAGGCACTCAAAATATGACTGGGAAAGAACAGCCTCCTCAAAGTAGAGTTATCCGTGATAACGCAACTGGAGTAAAGCTTTCAGACATTTTTTTGCTAATGGAGCACAACCCAAAATGAGGAGAAATGGCTGCAAAATTCCATTAATAGTCATAACATGGACTGTACGAAATATGAATCTAGGAAAATTGGAAGTTGTCAAAAACTAAGCCAGGATGCTCCTTAAAAGCCAGGATGCTGAGATTTCATCTCTGATGCTTTTGATATATTATCACAAGGGTCCAGTCTCTGGAGAAGGATATTGTGCTTGGCTAAATGGAGACTCAGCCACAAAAGGAAGATTCCTAATGAGACGGATGGGCAGTGGCAGCAGCAGTGAGTTCAAGCGTAACAATTATGAGAATGGTACAGGACCAGTATCCTGGTACAATATCCTTCTCCAGAGACTGGACCTTCTTGATAATATAGCCAAAGCATCAGGACCAGGAAGTGTTTCCTCCTATTATGCATACAATTGCCATGAGTTGAAGCCTACTCAATGGCATCTAATGCCAGCAATAACATAGCCTTTAGCATGGATGCATCTCAACGTAAAGAAAACCACTCACAAATGAACCAATAATCAACATCATGATCAACAGAGAATATATTGAGGTTGTCAAAGATTTCATTTTACTTGGATCCACAATCAATGTCAGTGGAAGCTGTTGTTGTCAAGTGCCATTGAATCAGTTCTGATTCATAGCGACCCTGTATAGGGTTTCTGAGGAACAGCTGATGAATTTGAACCACTGACCTTGTGGTTCTAAACTGACTTGTGGTCCAGTGCTATCTTACAGTGCCACACCAGGACTCCATCAGTGGAAGCAGCAGCCAAGAAATCAAACAAATCAGGATGAGTATGCTGCAAAAGACCTCTTTAAAGGAAAAGATGTCACTTTGATGATGAAGGTATATCCTACCAAAGCCTTGGTATTTTCAGTCACTTCATATGAAAAGGAAAATAGGACAAGGAATAAGGAAGTCTTAGGAAGAATAAATACATTTGAATTATAGTGTTGGTGAAAGAATAGTGAATATACCATGGACTTCCATTTTAAATTGCAGCCATGAACATATAGCAGGTATGCACCAGTCATAAAGGGTGTCATATATTTTCATTTACTGTAAGTCATGAAAAAACACCTAGAATATATGAAGTGCAATAAGCAGATACCAGAGAAGACTGCACATATTTAAAATCTGCAAATATGTGTGTGTTTACACTCCCTTTCATGTGTGTGTGTGTTTCAGTTTAATGAGGAAAGTCATACACTAAATTGTTAGTAGTGAGGATTTTGTCTGGGATGTAATCTGCAGAACTTTGACTTTATATTGTATGCATTGTTAAAACATCCACTGTGAACTCTTTCTTATTTTATAGTTTCAAGATGGAGAAATTTTTATGAAAAACCATAAATAATAGAATGGGCTATCTGCTGTTCTTATTTGGCACTGATGAGTCAAATCCAATTCAGGGCACAACAGATTGAAACAAGCATAGGCCTTCACCATTCTCACAGTTGTTATGTTTGACTCCATTGTTGTTGCCACTCTGTTAATCTATCTTTTGGGGTATCTTTTATGCACTCCCCACTTTACCAAGCCTGATTTTCCTCTCCAAACACTGGTCTTTCTTGACATGTCCAAGTCCAAGAGACGAAATTTCATCATCCTGATTTCCAAGGAGCTTTCTGACTGTGCTTCTTCCAAGACAGATTGTTTGTTCTTTTGGCAGTCCATGATAACTTTCAGTATTTTTCATCAACACCATAATTCAAATGCATCAATTATTCTGTTGTCTTTCTTATATATTGTCCAACTTTCATATGCATATGAGGCTATTGAAACTACCAAGGCTTGAGTCAAATATACTTTAGTCCTCAAATTAGTATCTTTCCTCTTGAGCAATTTAAAGCAGTCTTTTACAGCAGATTTGCTTAATGCAATATATCATCTGATTTCTAATTGCTACTCGCATGAGTCCTGGTGTGGTGCTGCAGGATAATGTGCTTGACTACAAGGTCAGTTTGAGCCACAAGGGTAGTGGTTCAAACCTACCAGCCACTCCTTGGACAATAACAACAGTAGCTCCCATGAGTGTTGATTGGGATGCAAGCTAAATGAAGTTGGGTTGTGGATCTGAGCAAATTATGCTAGATTATTTTTGTTGTTTTTCTGACCCTATTGGATTTTGTTCATTCAAGCAGAACAATGGGACACTGAGTGATTTAAAATCAGGAAAGGTTTGAGCCAGGGTTGTATCTTTTATACCACCTTTACTCAATCTGTATGCCAAGCAAATCATCTGAGAAGCTGGACTATATGAAGAATGATGTGGCATTATGATAGTGAAATAGTCATTAATAACTTCTGATGTGCCGATGACCCAACTTTGCTTGATGGAAGTGGAAGAGGACTTGAAATATTTACTGCTGATGATCAAAGACTACAGCTTTCTGCATAGATTGCACCTCAGTGTAAAGAAAATGAAAATCCTCATAACTGAATTCACAATGATAAAAGGAGAAAAGATTGAAATTGCCAATGATTTCCTTCTACTTGTATTCACAATCAATACCCATGGAAGTAGCGGTAAAGAAATCAAAGGATGTATAGCATTAGGCAAATCTACTGCAGAAGTCCTCTTTAATGTGCTAAAGAGCAAAGATGCCAATATAGTGACATAGCGGTGTCTGACACAAGCAGTGGTATTTTCATCACCTCATGTGCATCCAAAAGCTGGACAATGAATGAATAAAGAAGACCAGAGAAGAATGGATGCAGTTGATTTAAGGTGTTTGTGAAGAATTTTGACTATACCCTGGACTGCCAGAAGAGCAGGCAAATCTGTTTTGGAAAAAGTAAGGCTGGATTGGAAGCAGAGTTTTTGAGACTTCATCTCTCAAACTTTGGACACGTTGTCAGTAAGGATTAGTTCCTGGAGAAGGACATTTATGCTTGATAAAGTGGAGGGTAAGTGAAAAAAGAAAGGAGCTCTGGTAGCGTAGTGATTATGAATCGGGCTTCTAATCTCACGGTCAGCAGTTTGAAACTACCAGCAGTTCCATGGGAGAAAGATGAGGCTTTCTGCTCCCGTAAAGATTTACAGCCTCAGAAACCCTGTACAGGGTCGCTATGAGTCGGAATCGACTCCATGGCACATAACAATAACAAGTGAAAAAGAGGCAGACCCACAGCAAGATAGACTGATACAGTGTCAGTAACATGGGCTTAAACCTAACCTTAACTGTGAAGATGACACAGGACTGGGCTGTGTTTCCATCTGTTGTGCATAAGGTCACTAGTCACTAGGAGTCAACAGATTCAACAGAATCTAACAACAACATTGGACCACAGAGTGGGAGAAACCATTCATTCAAGGGGTTCAGCAAACTATTCTAGACCTTCCCAGGTTTACTCCTTGCTAGGAAGTGGTCAATAGCTCCCTCTTTAAAAAAATACTCAGCTGCTATCCAGTTGATTCTTATTATTGGTGACCTCAAACATGTCAGAGTAGAACTGCACTCCACAAGGTTTGCAATTCTGATGTTTGTTGAAGTAGACCATGAGGCCCTTCTTCAGAGGCAGCTCTTGGTGGATTCCGCACACAACATTTTGGTTAGGAGCGAAGAATATTCACAGTTGACAGCACCCTGGGACTCTAGTTCCCTCCTCAGTTTCACAGTGATACTAGGCTGAACTCCTTTTCCCTAAATTCAACCTCCCTGTAAATAACCCAGGTTCAAAATAAACAAATTCTGCTCATTCTATGAAAGAAAGAGGCTTAACATGGGTTGAACAGTTACTATATGCAGGCACAAGGTGAGGCTACCTACAGATAGGATTTCATGTAGCCCTCGCAACCTGTTGTGAGAAAGATATTATTATCCTACATACATTGAAAGAGATCTCTGTTTGGGCCCATTCCAAAGAGAGGTGACCCAACAGATTGCAGAAATAATCGGACAATCTCTTTGACATCCCATGCGAGTAAAGTTTTACTAAAGGTAATACAGAAACAGCTGCAAGCATACATTAACAGAGAACTTTCAGAGGTTCAAGCCAGATTCAGAAGAGGCCGTGGAACGAGGGATATCGTTGCTGATGTCCGATGGATCTTGGCTGAGAGCAGAGAATATCAGAAAGACATTTACCTGTGCTTTATTGACTATGCAAAGGCTTTCGATTGTGTGGATCATGACAAGCTATGGACAACATTGCAAAGTATGAGCATTCAGGAACACTTAATTGTGCTCATGAGGAATCTGTACCTAGACCAACAAGCAATTGTTCAAACAGAACATGGGAATACTGAATGGTTCAAAATTAAGAAAGATGTGTGACAAGGTTGTATTCTTTCACCATACTTATTCAACCTGCATGCCGAGCAAAGAATCTGAAAAGTTGGGTTCTATGAAGAAAAATGTGGCTTCAGGATTGGAGGAAGACTCACTACCAACCTTGTTGGCTGAAAGTGAAGAGGACTTTAAAGCATTTACTGATGAAGATCAAAGAGCTGCACAAGACCTTTTTAAAGTGTTGAAGAGCAAAGATGTCATCTTGAAGACTAAGGTGTGCCTGACCCAAGCCATGGTGTTTTCAATAACCTCATATGCATGTGAAAGCTGGACAGTGAATAAGGAAGACCATAGAAGAATTGATGCTTTTGAGTTATGGTGTTGGAGGAGAATATTGAAAGTGCCACAGGCTGCTAAACTGAGCAACAGATCCGTGTTGGCAGAAGTGCATCCAGAGTGCTCCTTGGAGACCACGATGGCCAAGCTTCGTCTCTCATACTTCAGACATATTGTCAGGAGGGACCAGTCACTGGAGAAGGATATCATGTTTGGTAAGGTGGAGGGTCAGAGAAAAAGAGGAAGACCCCCAAGGAGATGGATTGGCCAAGTAGCAGCATCCATGCACTCAAGTGTGGCAACAGTAATGAGGTTGGCCCAGGATCAGGCAGTGTTTCCTTCTGCTGTGTATAAGGTCGCGATAGTCAGTACCAACTCGATGGCACCTAACAACAACAACAACATATATTGGTAAGATACAGAAGCCCAAAGACAATGTTGTAAATCTTTACAGGAGCAGAAAGCCTCATCTCTCTCCCACAGAGCAGCTGGTAATTTCGAACTGCTGACCTTGCGGTTCACAACCCAATTTGTAACCACTTCGTTACCAGAGCTCCTTGTTCCCTTCAAAACCACCTTATAAATGACCATTTTGGATAGCTTAAAAATTATTTATTCACAGACCCTCTCTCTGCTTTCTTCTTCATTGTCTGTCCAAACTAATCTTATCAAAACTTGAGGGTAAGAGAAATACATGAGGCTGATTGAAAGGAACACAGAGGTATTTAAGAAATAATTCATTTTTGTATATGAGTTATGATCTCTATAATATAGTCAAAGTTAAAACAAGGAATAGTCTCATTAAATTAGTAAATGCCCTTGTAATAAAAACAAAATGAAACAAATGAAAGATAGCTCTGGATCAAAGTGTGCACTTGTAACAGAAACCTTGAGTATTATTTGCTAAACTGTGGCCCTCAGTTGTCTTACTATCATATATTAGGGTCTCTTCTGCTCTGAAATTATGCTTGTAATCACTGAGGCAACCTCGTGCTTAATATATTTAGGTTTTAGCTAAGAATATATATCCAGATTTAGTTGCCTTGACTGTAATATTAGTTTCTGAATATACAAGTCACATACCCAACGTGTCAGGAGTCTGGAAAAAACCTTGCTTGGACGTTTAATCTCAAAAGTATTACGAGCTATGACCTAACTAAGCCATTGACTGTTAGATACAGTAGATCTAAGCTCTGGTAGCTTGTAGTTGTCGTGAAGACCCATAGCGACCCCGTATAGGGTTTCTGAGGAGCAGCTGGTGAGCTGGAATCACCGACCTTGCAGTTCAAATGGCTTTTCAGTCCGGTGCATTAACCCACAGCGCCACACCAGGACTCCAAGGTCTGGTGGTATAGTGGTTAAGAATTGGGCTGCTAATCTCACAGCAGTTCGAAACTACCAGCTGTTCCGGGAAGAAAGATGAGGCTTTCTGCTTCCGTAAAAATTTACAGCCTCGGAAACCCTGTACAGGGTCACTATGAGTCAGAACCGACTCCACGGCACATAACAGCAACAATGGAGTCCTGATGTGGCGCTGTGGGTTAATGCGCCAGACTGCAAAGTCCTTTAAACTGTAAGGTCGGTGGTTCAAGCTCACCAGCGGTTCCTCGGAAATCGTATACGGGGTTGCTATGGGTCGGCACCGACTCAAAAGCACTTAACACCAACAACAATTAGAAAATAAGATTAAAGCTTCTACCGAACTCTTCTAGTCTTCCAAGTCAAAACTCAGTCAAGTATAAATGCAGTAAAACATGATTTGCATTTAGCTAGAAGTGGTGACCAAAAAATAAAAAAGTGGATTGCTGTCTCTTTTATTTTATAAAAAGGTCCACTAATAAATTATTCAATGCCACACTCTCGCTACTGCGTTTTGTCAGACATATGCCCTAGTGAAATCAATATCTAATTTTTATCATTATACCTTATACAAGGAAACTCAATACCTTTTTTTAACCAGGGAACTCTTGATTACAAAGCTCTATTATTTTGTGAGGCATAGTGTCTAGAAGGCAAAGAGTTAAAGACGTCACTTTAAATGACAAAAGCTGAACACTTTACCCCACTTTCAGTCTCTCATCTATTCATCCTTTTCATTGTGAATGATTTCAGCTTTCTAAGCTCTTCAACTACCTGTCCCTAATTTGTATTCCTAGGAAGAGGCCAGGCTGGTTATTTTGCATTTGTGTGCTAATGTTGATGAGCTTCCTTGGTGGGGATGGGTGCAGAGGGGGAGGGGGGAAGGAGAGGAAAGTCCAGTAGGTTTAGAGAGGGGGTGGAGTGGGGATGGGGGGGAAGGTACAAGGTTTGCTGGGAGAGTCATGCTGAATTTGAACCTTGAATGCCTCTTACAGAGTTCTAACAAAGCCTTCCTGATGAACGATAGGACACCCTGTGAAAACTCCCCTATGTTTGCACACATTGCAGCCACATGGATTCACCAAGAGGGACAATTTGGATTTAGGGAAATTATTAACTTATTATCATCATAACTGAAGAATGCCTCAAAAGAGCTCTTATAATTCACAAGAAGGAAAATATTTAAAATTTTACCAAAGTAAAAGGAAAATGACATGCAAAAGTATTTGTTTTTTTCTATTGTTAATAATATATCTTGTTCTTGATAAGTGCTGTCGAGTTAGTTCTGACTCCTAGCGACCCTGTATAGAGTTTCCAATGAGCAGCTGGTGGGTTTGAACCATTGAATCTTGTGGTTAGCAGCCCAGTGTCTATCTTAACAGCTCCACACCAGGACTCCTAAGTGTAAGTTGTTATTGTTGTTGTATACAGTCGGGTTGGTTCCCCACTCATAGCAGCCTTGTATAGGTTTCCGAGGAGCTGCTGGTGAGCTAGACGGCTGAATTATTCAAACCGACCTTGCAGTCTAGTGTATTAACCCACAGTGCCACACCAGGACACTGAAAATGTTCACAGAAAATCACTTTAGTTAAAATAAATTTATCTGAGGTCATTGAAGTTCACAAATATGGATGTCCTCAATTGAGTCCAACTTGAGGTTTCATTCTGTTCTGAGTGCGCATGTCAGTCAGTCTACATGAAGGTGGTCAGACCTTCCATTTACAAAGTGAGATGATGATTTTCTATCATAGCTGCAGCAGAGTAAACAGCATTGCTTAGAAGACTACTCCACTATGAATAATTAGTACTTGTAGTCTGGCTTCTAATTAACTGAATGGGATGCCACCGGAAGGAGGGCTGCAACCTACTAGGAAGGTGTACTTACTAATTAGCATGCAAGAGAAAAATATAATTTTTCTCTCAAATTCAACCTTGTAATGAAGGGATAGTACATCACTGGCTTTGCCTGTTTTGTAATTTTTACAGAATATTGTGTGGCCCTTTCTGAAAAGAAGAGTAAATCATATTACTCAACATAAAAGAAAGCTTTATGATGCAATTGTGATTAAATTTTTTTTAAGATTACAAAAAGAGAGAAGTCAAAGGATCCAAATCAGGACTGTAAGATAGATGCCTATGATTTCCCATTGTAACTCTTACAGAATTGCCCTCATTTGATGAAAAGAATGAACTGGATGGAATATTGTAGTGAAGCTTCCTTTCCCAGGGGTTTTCTTCTAAAGCTTTGGTTGTTGTTCTGAAAACATTCTCATAATAAGCAGATGGTATCATTCTTTGGAGTCTTGCTGTGGTGCTGTGGGATAATGTGCTGTACTGCAAGGTTGGTTTGAACCACAAGGTTAGTGGGCCAAGCTCTCCAGCCACTCCTTGGAAACCCTATACATGGTTGCTATGAACCGGCTCTAAGACACTTAACAACAACAATAATCATGCTTTGGTCCTCTGTAAAAACAAGTAACAGTACCTTAAATATCCCAAGAAAACTTTTCTTTTGACTAGCCTGCTTTTGCTTTGATTGGATCACTTTCATCTCTTGGTAACCATTGCTTTGATTGTACTTTGTCTTCAGGATTTTACTGGTAAAGCTTTGTTTCACTTCCTGTAACAAATCTTCCAAGAAATGTTTCAGAATCTGGAACATACCTGTTTAAAAATTCTGCTCACAACAATGCTCCTTTCTTCAACTGATTTGGGAGTAATCGTTTTGATACCCATAAGCAGACAGTTTGTTCAAGTTTAAATTTTCTGTCAGAAATGCATAAGCTGAACCAATTGATATGTCTGTGGTGTTGGCTATTGTTTCTGCTGCTATTCATCAGTACTCTTCAATTAGAGTATGAACAAGATGAATTTTTTCTTGCAAATTGATGTGGATGGTCAGCTGCTAGAGGCTTCATCTTTAATATCGTTTTATTCCTTCTTAAAATCAATTATCCATTTGTAAACTGCTGATTTCTTGGGGCATTGTCCATAAACTGTTCATAAAGCATCAATGATTTCATCATTCTTCAGCTCAAACTTCACCGTAAGTTTGAGGTGAAGGTTTGTTCTTGCTTCAATTTGAGCAGAATTCATGTTTTTCTGACAGGAGTTCTTTAAACATTTATATCTTAACCTTCCTAGTGTCTCAAGCTAGATCCTGTTCAGACATGTTTTAGCAAGTTAGTATGAGTTTGTTTTGGTGCTAAATGTTTTTAAAATGAATAGTTATTCGTACCATGCAGATTCTATAAACTTTGTGAAAACCCTCATATTTGCTTGTATGTCTCTGTTGTATGCCGTCCAGTCAGCTCAGACTCATAGTGACGCTTTCTAGAGTCTCAAAGAAAGGCTTATGGTAGTTATCAGTTTAGTGTTTACCCTACAGTAAGCTTCCAATTTTGCTGCATTATAATTCAGTTCACCCAGACAGCTTAATGAAAATAGAAAATGGTGAGATCCATTTATTTTTCACCAGTTGTCTCCTATGAGCTAGGCACTATGACACACTTGATGTAGAATGCAAAGATAAACAGAAAGGGTCCCTGATCTCTAGGAGTTCTTAACTTCATGGAAGATAGAGCCCTGTAGTGACACTGTAGGGAAAGGTCCTTGTCTCCTTTAGGGCGTGCCACCCAGCATTCTTTGGAGCTCTTCATGTGCCTCAGGTCCAAAGGAAGCATTCAAATTTCTTGTTAGTAGTAGGTCCCTTTTTCTCTGCTCACTTCTCATTCCATTTAACTTTGTAAGGTGAAAGATATTACAGGTTACACCCCTGGAAAACTCCCTTACGTTAGATCAGGGTCATGATGGAGTCAAATGTATTGCAACCCATATCATGGGGAAGCATGACAAAATTGACACATTACATCATTACAAAACTGCCAAACCAATGAGTATCATGACTAGCCAAGTTGACACCGATTTTGGGGGGGAGTGGCACAATTCAGTCTATGATGCAGACTGAGATAGACTAGGAAGAAATGCTTGATGATCTCTATTTCTGGAAATTAGTTAATGAAAACCCTATGGATCACAACTGTTTGATCTTGTTGTGTGTTGTGTATAGTGTCACCGTTGACTTGAGGAAAACTAACAACTCCTGGTGTGGCATTGTGGGTTAATACGTTGGACTGCATAGTCGATTTGAACCAAGCTCACTAGATGCTTCTGAGAAACCTATACTGAATCGCTATTGGTCAGAACCAACTTGACTCTACTTAACAAAAACAGTCTGAGGACTCCTGGTGTAGCACTGTAGAAAAAGCACTAGACTGTAAACCACAAGGTCGGTGGTTCAAATTCACCAGCTGCTCTTCAGAAATGCTGTACAGGGTCATTATGAGTCGGAATCGACGTGACAGCACTTACAACAACTACAGTGTGAAGAAGGCTTGCTGCAGTGAAAATATCTGGTGTAGAATGCAGAGCTGAAAAAAAAGTGTTCACACATGAGTGGTATGGCATTGGATGACTCACTCACATTGTGTAAGGTAATCTGCTTTGCCTAAAGCTAACTGATAAATCCCATGCAGCTAAAACAACTGAACTAGTATTTGACCAAGCAACTGGGCACCATAGCCAGCCAAATTGCTACATAAAATTAACATCACACTGGGAAAGTATTCTAGAATTATCATTGTCACAGCTGTCCATGTCAAATTGGTTTTCTTGGTCACAGTGAAATAGCTAGCTTTTACTTTAAGTTTTGAATTGCAGAGAATTGTTCATTAGAAAATGGAAAATGATAACAGCAAACCTAAACATTTAAAACTGTATGGAGCAACATGAACAGTGACCATTAATATAAACAGTCACCTGGATGTTTACATTTATATACTTTCAGGTGCACACCCCCAGGAGTGCTGAATCACCCAATGCCCTCCCCAGGGTCCTATAGCTCAGAGACTGGGTTTAGGTAGGGTTGGAAATGCCCTAGAATGGCTCCTTGTTGATTTTCCCTTGTGCTAGATCCTAGTGTTGCTGTGAAGCAAAGTGCTATTAAATTTGCTCACCCAGGCAGAACACTCAATAGGAAGGAAGGAAGCAACCATTCTTTCTGGTCCTATTGTCCGACCGACCACTTGGCTTAAGCAATCAAACAGTTCTGTGGCTAGAGCTGGATGCTTACAAACCTGTCTACCCCTCCCCATCCCTGGGCAATGGGGTAGGGTGTAGGGATGGATGGAAGCTGATTCTTTATAGTTTTCATTTGGCTTTGTATTTTACTTCACAAGATACTGTATTCAATTATTTACTTAGTTTTACTTAATACAATTTTATTATGCATTAGGCTTAGTTTACACAGCAAGAGTTTGGTTTCCCTTTAACAATTTTCATGCAAATTAATCTGTGTCATTGATTACAAATCTGTACCAAGTCATTATTATAGAACAAACAGAATGAAATAATTCTCATTATTAATAATTCTCTGTTTCCTTTGATCTAAGTTTCCTTCCCCTTCTTGCCTTTTTACTTTTGTTTTTGAGTAAATGTTCACTGTTATGTCTAGTAGAGTTCATTATTTGAAGAAGCACATTCTCAAATGATACTGTTTCTTTTGCTAGTCAATCTTTTATTTGGCTGAAGGGTAATAGACAGATTCAATTACCTGTTAAAAGGGTTATCTCAGGGATATAGCCTCATCTGAGCCAATGGGTCTAGCCTAGTCTGAAATTTTAATTTTAATTTACTTTTCACTTCCTTTCTATCTGGAACTTTCTACTGTGTTTCTGGCCAGAACCAATAACATTGGCAGCTGGGCACCATCTAATTCTTCTGGCTTCAGGTTTCAAGAAGTTGCAATTTGTGTGGGCTACTTTTCCTGTGAATTGGTTTTTCTGTTGTTTTTTTTTTTTAATGTTTTATTGTGAATTATATGGTAGTTTACATGAGAGAACTTTAGTTTTACATTCATTCCATCCTATATCATCTCATTGCCATGGTTCCAATCCCCTCCATGCATCATCAACCAACCAAAG
>NW_006408523.1:37581231-37583447 GCF_000296735.1 Chrysochloris asiatica
CGATTTGTTTGTTCTTGTAGTAACAGTCCATCTGCCTCCATTTTTCCTGCAGGTCTTTCTTTCAAGAGGTATGTTTTTGACATATTTGAAGACATCGTTTCATGGCTCATCCTCATTTTCTAAGCGTAAAGTAGAAAAGAAGTGTGAGAGTGGGTGAGAATGTCACATTTTGGAAAGGGAGAATATTGGTCTTTGCTATGGGTGTATGGTAAAAACAGAAAAAAGAAAAAAATATATTACTAATGAATTTTAAGGCTAGTCAGCACTTTTGAAAGATAGTTTTTGTGTTTTACTTTTTTATTATGAATTGAGTGATGGTTTACAGAGCAGATCATCAGTTTTACATTCAACAAACCATACGCTTTGCTTCACTATATGATTGCAATCCGTTCCATTTACCAATAGTTAATAGCTGTTCCCTCTGTTCACTTTAACTAGTGCATTCCTTCCTGTGTCTCCCACTGCCTTCATCTTTCCTCTGCTTATTTTTCTTTTGTATATTGCTTGCCCTGTCACCCATGTTAACATGTGTCTGCCCTCTAACCCCTGAATAATTTTCCCTACCCCTTACCCGCCGCTTCCCGTAACAATCATAGATTGTTTCTTTTATCAAGAATTTTTTTTTTTTTCACATTTTACAATATTGGTCTCATACAATGTTTGTTCTTTTGTGATTGACTAATTTCACTCAGCATAATGTCCTCCAGGTTCAACCACGTTGTGAGATATTACTCAGATTCATCATTAATCTTCAACATTTTGTATATTTCCATTGTGTACATTTACCAAAGTTTGTTTAACCATACTTCTTTGATGGGCGTTTAGGCTGTATCTATCTTTTTGATATGTCTTTTGTAGACAGCATATTGAAGGATTCTATTTTCTTATCCATTTTTGTCCATATGCCTCTTGACTATTACACTGAATCCATTTACATTCAATGTAATTATCAATAGGTATGAATTGATTGTCATTTTTCTGTGTATTTTTTTGTGGTGTTGCTGGATTATTTGTTTCACATAATTTTCTATGCTGAGTTCATTTTTTTGTGGGTTTTCTTTTCATTTTAATTCCTGTTGTGTTAATGTTTGCTAAATCTATCTGATTTTTCCCTTTTTTAATTTGAAGTGCAGGTGGTTTATTTTTCTTTGAGATTACCCTGTATTTGCTCATTTTTTCCCTGCTCCAAACAGTCTGTTTTATCTTGAAATGTACTTGAGTTCTTTACAATTTGAAAGTTCTGTATCTACACTATTTCCTCTTTTTGCTTTGTAGTTGATGTTATAATACATTGATGTTTATAGTTCCCTATTTTCAGTCTCCTAGGTTTATTTCACTTTAAATACCTGGTGTGGCATTGTAGAATCAATATTGAACTGCAAATGACAAGGTTGACAGTTTAAGCCTTCCAGGTGCTCCTTGGAAACCCTGTACAAGGTCACTATGAGTTGGAGTCAACTCAATAATACTTAACAACAACATATCTGGATTGATTTCTGGATATTGTTGTTATGAATGGTAATCTCAGGTTGCTGTCTGCTGTTGTGGGATCTCAGCCCAAAGAATACTCTTTAGCATTTTTTGCAAAATTGATCTGTTTATCAGGAAATGTCTTAATTTTATCTTTGTATTTGAGGAATAGCTTTGCTGGGTATATAACTCTTGGTTTGCAATTTTTTTCTTTCAGAATTTTGTATATGTCATCCCATTGTCTTCTTGCCTGTATGGTTTCTGCTGAGAAATAAGAATTGCTGTCAGGATTTTTTCCTAGTCTTTGATCTTAGAAAGCTTTATGTTGATATGTTTTGGTGATATTCTGTAGGGATCTATTCCTGTTTGGGGTTCATTCAGCTTCTTGTTTGCTTATGTTCTTGTTTTTCATGATGGTAGAGCAATTTTCTTCCAACAACTGATAATTTTCTCTGTCCTTTTTTCTTTTTGTTCTGGAATTCTGATAACTTTTAAGTTGATCCTCTTCATGGTGTCCCACATAACTCATAGGCTTTTTCCATGTTTCTAATTCTTTTTATTCTTATGTTCTTTTCATTCAATAGTTATCCTCGTTCTAGCATACAAGTACTGAGAGATTTATCTTCAAGATTACTAATTCAGACTTCCTTTGCTTCACATCTTCTATTTTGCACTTTCAAAGCAATGTATTCCTGAGATTTCAATATTAGTCTCCTGGATTTGTAATTGTAGATTTTTTATTGTTT
>NW_006408523.1:37585067-37585934 GCF_000296735.1 Chrysochloris asiatica
GAAAACCGGACTAACCTTATATAAAACACTAAAGGCATTTTGCATAGATTTGAATCCAACATCATTTAATTCTTAGTGTGACTCTCTTTATTTCTTAGATTACCAGGCCCACTTCTTAGAGATGGATCAATGTGAAAATATCAGAGCCTGCAGAATACTGAAAGAAAGTGGTGGGGGGAAAAAAAATGGAAAAAAAGTTACCAGCAAAAAGAGTGGTGGTGGTGGTGTCTTTGTGCCATGGAGTCAGTTCCAACTCACAGCAACCCTGCATAGGGTTTCCAGAGCTGTTGATCTTTTCAGGAGCAGAATAACTCATCTTTGTCTTACTAGCTAGAAGTTTGAGTGGTTAGCAGTTTCAAACTGCTGACATTGCAGTTAGCAGCCCAACTGGCAACCCACTGTGCTATCAGAGCCCCTTAGCATGAGGAGAAAGATGCTGAAAAATGCTCTTCCATTACATTTTTATCTATAGCTTCTCATGTAATGCCTTATTTTTAGGCATTAATCAAATGAGAGGAAAGATTGGAAATCTAGAGAGCTCAGACCCAGCTCTTACACTACCACCTAATAGTGAACAGAATCCTATGCCATTAACCAGGAGTCCTGGTGTGGTGTTGTAGGATAAGTACTGGACCACAAGGTGTGTTTAAATCAAAAAGTCAGTGATTCAAACTCACCTCTCCTCAGAAACCTTATACATGGTCACAATGACTCTGAACCAACTTAATGGGAATTAGCAACAACAACAGTGAACTAAGTAATTCAGATTTTCATTTTTTTCTCTTAACTGAGAATCACTAACCAAATGCACTTCCTGGTAGCAGTGGTTAAATTACTTGGCTGTTAACTGAAAGATTGGCAGTTTGA
>NW_006408523.1:37601055-37604575 GCF_000296735.1 Chrysochloris asiatica
GTCCACCCGATCCGCCATCTTGTTTGTTCTCCTTAAGGCATTTCTTGATGTAACCAATAGAATACCATAAGAAGCACACAAATATCAAAGTACATTAAACCAATAATAATTTTATTCATTGCTAAAGTTTTTAAATGAAAGGCTAGAGACAATCAAGGCAGAAAGACTTACAAAGAAGTTCATTAAAAATGGTATGTATCGGTTATTGCAGCTCAGTTTAAGCAACCTTTGCAGAAAGTCCAAGAGAAATAGCTGTGACTTCCTAGGGGCCGAAAGTTTCTGAATGATAGGTTTGGCTATCAGTTGGATGAGGTTTAATTTACAATGAAATTCTCTTTTGTTTATTTATTTTCAGTTGCAATCAGAGTGCATGGCTGACTAATAATAATTTTTTAAAGGATAAAGGAAAATATCATAAAAGGTAATTAGGGCCTTCTGTCTTTAGAGACTCAAAATGCACCAACTTGCCTTAGTCTATTGTCAAATATGAAAGTGTTCTTAGTTTTCTCAAACAAACACTTCAGTATATGTGGTCTAAACACCTAAAAGAATAACCCTCATTAGAACATTGAAAATCAACAAATAAATGCAGGCTTTTACAGTAAGCAGCATAATTAAGATTTAAAGTTATAGGCTTGATATAAACACAAAAGGAGCTCAGGCAGAATAGTGGTTACAAGTCAGGCTGCTAACCTAAAACTCAGCAGTTTGAAACTACCAGCTATTCTGAGGGAGAAAAGTGAGGCTTTCTGCTCTCATAAAGATTTACAGCCTCAGAAACCCTATACAGGGTCACTATGAGTCAGAACCGACTCCACGGCACATCACCACCACTATATACACATTATATCCTGATTATGTGGTTAAAACATCATAAACAAGAATAGTCTATGTTTAAAAAAAAAAAAAAGCAACTTGATTTTATCATGTTTTAGTTATTCTGGTGCATTTGAAAGTAGATAAACACATGTTCAAAGAAAGGATGTGATTCTTAGAAATAAATAACTATACACAGAAAATGTTTACACTTTTTCACTTATTTCCATGCACACATTTTTTCCTTAATATTAATCCAATACTTTACTCAAAACAAGCTAGGACTTCCTTCCTGGATTCTTAGAACCTACTATAGAAAAGAGTAGAACCAAGTCTTTTACAAATAGTCAGGTAAGATGGAATAGCCTCTAGCAAAAAGCTTATAACATTATCTCTGGGACTATCAGTTAACTGTAATAATTCTTCAGAAGGTCTTTGCCAAGTTTATTTCCCCAGATCTACTTCTAAAAGTACAGATCTAAACGTTTTTTGGGGGTCTGAACTCTACCTTTGTATTATAAACTAATGTTAGCAATCATGATGATGTTAAACTTTCTGAATCTTTTAGTTAATATATAAAATGTAATAACATACATTTCATTTTGATGATTTGGATTTTTAATACGAAGAGAGTGCTTTGTGTTTTGATTTAGAAGTCTTTTCTTAGAAGACACTGATATTTCTCTTTGCTTAAGAACTTGAAAAGTGTCTTCAAAAATATTTCCATATAAAATCAGTTTTTGAATAGCATCTAGTTTTCAATACAGCTGTAAAATAATATTTGATTTAAAATAAAATCTGCTCACTCCCTAACTTTTTTGAGTGCCTCTGTTGAGCACAAGAAGAACTCTGGTTGTGCAGTGGGCTAAGCTTTGGGCTGCTGACCATAAGGTCAACAATTCAAACCCACTAGCTGCTCTGCAGAAAAAGGATGGAATGAACAGCTCCTATAAAGATTAACAGTTTCAGAAACCTTAAGGAGCAGTTTGTTGTTGTTGAGTGCCATGAATGGAATTTCCAAGGACCAGATGGTGGGTTTGAACTGTCAACCTGGTGGTTAGCAGCACAGTGCTTATCCTGTGGCACCATACCCGTACTCCATAGGTTTGCTATGAGTTGTATATATGAGTTGCATAAAATGGCACTGGGCTGGGCACGAGTTCTAATTATGGTTATGATAAAGTATTTGCAATTGAGACATACTTGAAAATGGGTACATGCATAAAATAGAGTAATCCCAATTACAATGGTGAGATTTAGGGAGAGTCTTTCTCCATGGCTTACATAAAAGTTACTGGCTGCACAACTATCTGGAAACTAGGTTCCAAAAAAAAAAGAGATGATGTGTATATTTGTCATGTGTATATTTAGATACCCCAAATCACAATTTAATCAATCTGAAATTTATCTGGATAAATGGGAAAACTTGCAAATGGAATATGTAAGAAAATATTTTATATGCTTTGAAACAAATAAACAGGAGCCAAATAAATGACAGATAAATTTGATTCAATGAAAAAATAAAAAGATGTGCAAAATAAGAAACAAAATCGCCAAACACTGAAAGATTTATGACATATTGTTGTTAATTAAGTACCATAGAGTCATAACAATTCTCTATAGAGTTTCCAAGGAGCAGCTGGCAGCTTGGAACTGATGATCTTTCAGTTAGCAGTCCAGTGCTAATCCTATGGCAAGCTGGAGGATTATATATATGATAAAGTTTAATACCTCTATATATTTCTAAAGAAATCAATAAGGAAAAGTTAAATCCTCCCTTTAAAAAGAGGTCCAAGGAAGTGAACAAATAAATCACAAATAAATAAATAAAAATAACTTGCATATGCATAAAAATATTGTATATCATTAATTATTTTAAAATATAAAATTGAGAGATTAGATGTCACTTTCCACTTCCATCAGATTGGTTGTCAGTGACAGTAACAACCACATTAGAGTTGCCAATGATGTGGGAAACCAGTGCTCTTCTTTCTGGTCAGACTCTAAATTAAGACAAAAGCAGAACAAAACAAAATATAGCAAGCAAGTAAAGGCAACTTTTTTCTGAAGGAAACTTTGCACATATACACTTAAATTGAAATGATTACAGTTTTAGAAATTGGTGATTACTTTGGTTGATCACTTTTAGAAATATTTGTACAAATGTTTGCAAAATGAAAAAATGAACCTTAATGGTTTATAATAATGAAGGGCTGAAAATACGATATAGGTCCGTTAATGTTGTTGTTGTTGCGAAGTGCCGTCGAGTCAATTCTGACCCATAGCGACCCTGTATAGGGTTTCCAAGGAGCAGATGGTGAGTTGGAACCACTGACCTCGCAGTTCAAACGACTTTGCAGTCTGCTGCATTAGCCCACAGTGGCATTAATAGGGAACCTTTAAATAATTGCGAAACACCTATGTAAAAGATCGCTTTTTATGATGCACATCTATAATGACATAGTCATTTATTAGAAAACTTAATATTAACATATGATGGAATAGTATAAGTACAGAGATCCTTTTTTGTTTAAAGTTGCATGTAGGTTTTTATAGACAGGTGTGGACATGCCTAGTGGTTTGCACGGAAGTGTAGTCATGAAAATCTTTTAAGTGATTCTTTGAATGACGTGATTGTGAGTAATTATCTTTTTGTTTGTGATACTTTATGGAATTTTCCTACTCTTTTCGCAGTAAGCTTGTA
>NW_006408523.1:37604675-37614341 GCF_000296735.1 Chrysochloris asiatica
AACAATTATTTAAAAGAAAAGGTAAAATGCCACAAAATGCCCAAACAGCAAAAACTTTTGACAGACTGCTGTTAAGTGCCATAGAGAAAACAAGAAAGAGATAAAACTAATAAGGAGATATGTGTAGATTTTTTATAATATTCTTGCAATCTGACATTTAGTTAAGTACTAAACAGAACTAAGCCCCAGTGTAGGACAATCTGCAAAGAAGTTATAAACCACTGTTACTAATTAGAGTTGTATGAAGCTACTAATTTTCACTTCATGACTATGCATGTGTTGAAACTAGAACTGGAAGGAGCTCAGCAGTTTTGGTTGGATGGAGTTTGTTGAGACATTTAAGCAGCATTGATTTAGATGGCTTGAAGTCTCAGAATTCTGTTTCATTTGTTTCATGGCAAAACCAACAGAACCAGCAACCAATCACACTGTAAGATTTGGACTTATTACAAAATGAAAGCAAAAACCATGACATTCAAACACTGAGTTACATAAATGAGCAGTAGAATTGTATGAAACTCAAGCTACATCTTTTTCTTTAGGATATTTCTTAAGAGAGCCAATGTTATTTGAAGAGTGAAATGTAACTCAATCATTCAGTGAATATTTTTTGGAGGCATATGATGGTAGATAAGTAACTGTGGTTGTACACTGAGTTAAGCATTGGGGAAGTGTCTGCTCTGTAAAGATTTACAGTCTAGGAAACCCTATGGAGCAGTTCTACTCTGTCTTATAGGAATGCTGTGAGTGAAAAGTGAATTTGATTGGTTTATACTGATAGACACAGAATTCGGAGTCTATCACAGAAAACAACACTGGAATTTTGAAATAAATACTAATGGTTACGAATTGGGCCGTGAACCTCAAGGTCAGCAGTTCGAAACTACCAGCTGTTCCACGGTAGAAAGATGAGGCTTTCTGCTCCCGTAAAGAGTTACAGCCTCGGAAACCCTGTATAGGGTCACTATGAGTCAAAACCAACTCCACAGCACATAACCACCACCACCACTAATGGTTAAGTAGTTGCCAAATATTTTTAGAAAATGGAGTAGAGCAGACAATTATAAAAATCATGTATACCCAATGCATGATCTAAATTATGATTATATTTTCAGAGTTTGTTTCCATTTTACTTACGAAAAAAATTGTAGTATATATAACATTTCTTTGTTAGTTCTATAGATAAACATATACACATAAACCTCTACATTTGATATATTTGGAAACGTTGGGTGAGATGAAACCTCATCTGAAGTTATTAGGATCCTGTCTAAACTCTAAGTATAAATTTTTGAAGTTAGGAGGTAAGGAAGAGAAATCAAAGTTTGTGATAAGATTGTATGTGTTAGAGAGCCATTAAAAATAAAACTGAAAAGCTGCCTTAAGGCCTGTCCCGGTATTCCGCCTACTTTATCTTCAGAATCCTAAACTTTCTTAGGAACTTACAGAATTTTAAATCTTAAATATAGGAAGTAACCTAAAAATGATCCAATCAAATCTTTCTATTGCAAAAACTTTTACATTCATATATGGGTCAATAATCCTATTGTCAATGGAATTTAACTGTCAACAGATATTTCAGTACTTTGTGAGATATCAGTTGTACTTTTGGATAACTTTTGCTATTTATTTTTCCCTTCATTTTGAACTAAAATATATGAGCTTGACATTGAGAGGTAGAGTGGTAAAATGCAAAGAATGTGGCATGTTGAGTCAAATCTGTTACTTTAATCTGGTTATTTCATCCAAGTACTAGTTGTTTGGACTTGCACCAGACACACAATCTTTCTGAATTTATTTTCTCTTAAAACTAGGGATGATAGTAACAAGAACGACCTCTGTTGGACGAATTGTTGAAAATTCAATTGGATTTCCAGCTTACTTTTTTTCTAAATTAATGGCTCAACATTTTAATTGCAAGAGTTGAAATCATAGATAGTATAATTATTTCATTATGGAGAAAGTGATTCTAAGAAAGACTCTCCAATCCAGAAGCAATAAAAGAAATGACTAATCAATTAAACTGTGTGACAATTAAACAAACAAAAAACTTTTCTATGGAAAGAAATGCATAAAAAAAGTTTTTGCATCGTATGTTGTTATTAAGTGCCATCGAGTCGGTCTGACTCATAGTGACCCTGTGCAGGGTTTCCAAAGAGTGGCTGGTGGGTTTGAATTGCTGACCTTGGGGTTAGCAGTCAAGTGCTTATCCTACAGTACCACACTATATAGGACAGGAAATAAAAAGACATTAAAAATCTATATCACATTAAGAACTAGGTGAAATTATTTCTTAGAAATAACTGAGAAAAACTGAGAAATAACTTACCATGTGCTTGTTACAGCTTGAAAATGTGAGAAATAATGCTCAATGTCACTTATGATTAAAATAATAGGAAAAAATTTAAATTATTTTCACCTACCAAATTTATAAACTCTAAACATTGATAAAATATAGTGCTACTAAGGATTTGTGGGAGAATAAATTGAAGAATCTTCTTTGAAGAGCAATTTGAAAAAAACAAACAAACAACTATTAAGTTTAAAATGTGAATCCCTAATGACTTGGCAATTCTAGTTATATATATATATTCTAAAGAAACATTCACACAGGTGAACAAGGAGGCATGAACAAGGATTTCTTATAATAGCAATAAATTTGAAACAATCTAAACAACCTAAATAAATATAGTTTCATCTATATGCGTGAGGGAATACTACATGAAATTTAAGAGTTAATTTTAATATAAAAATATTCAATGCTTACCAAAATACATTGTTAAATATAAAGCAAAATGAAGTGTATATTGTATTTTAATTATGTCTTAAAATAGACACTACTGTTGTGTGCTATGGAGTCTGTTCTGATTGATAGCAACCTTGTAGAGGGTTTCTGTAGGTGGCTAATGGGTTTGAACTGCTGGTTGTGCAGTTACCTGTCCAGTGATTATTCTACAGTGCCACACCAGGGCTCAAAATAAGCATATATATGGACATATCCAATGGAAATATCATCACTCTATCAGTTGATCATACTGTAGTGGATTGCATGCTTTTGTGGTACTAAAAGCTATTTAACTTGTATTCCAAATACTAGCAAGGTCACCCTTGGTGGACAGGTTTCAGTGGAGTTTCCAGACTTGGAAGAACAGGATGAACTACTTAAGAAAAAATGTCCATTGTAAACTTTCTGAATAGGAGAACACTTTCTGAACATGATAGAGTGTCAGAAGATGAGTCCCTCAGGCTCTCAAGACACACTTGGAGAAAGCTGCCGCCTGAGAGTGATGGCCTGGAGGAAGCAAAGCTTAGAGGAGCTTCATGTGCTCACATTAAAATGAAAAGAATCAGTTGGAAACATCTATGAATAATCAGAATATGGAATGCACAAAATATGAATCTAATAAATGGGAAGTTGTCAAAACGGAGCATGTGAAAATTACTATTGTAGGCATCAGTGAACTGAAATGGACTGGTATTGGCCATCACATGGTATACCATGCTAGGAATGAAAAATGAAAAGGAATGGTGTCACATTCATTGTCAAAAGAATATTTCAAGATCTATTCAGAAGTATAAAGCTGCCAGTGATAGGATAATATTCAAGTGCCTATAAAGAAGATCAGTCATTAGAATTATTACTCAAATTGACACACCAAGTCTAATGTCAAGGGTGAAGAAATTGAAACTTTTACTAACTTCTGCAGTCTGAAATTGATCAAACATGCACTAAAGACACATTGATAATTACTGGTGATTGGAATGTAAAAGCTAGACACAAATAAGGATCAGTAACTGGAAATAACTTGGGTGATAGGAACTATGCCAGGCATTGCATAATAACATTTTGCAAGACAAACAACTTATGCATTGCAAATACATTTTTCAATAATATAAATGGCAACTATACACAAGTGGACCTTGCCAGATAGAATACACAAGAATCAAATTGACTACATCAGTGGGAAGAGACAAAAGAGAAACTCAACAACAGCAGTCAGAACCAGGCCAGGGGCCAACTGCAGAACAGACTACCAATTGTTCGTATGCAAGTTCAAGCTAAATCTGAAGAAAATTAAAACAAGTCCATGAGAACCAAAGTACAACTCTGACTACCTTCCACCTGAATTTAGAGACCATATCAAGACTAGATTTGATGCACCAAGCACTAATGAGCAAAGACCAGAGAAGTTTTGGGATGCCATCAGGACATCATACATGAAGAAAGCGAAAGGTCATTAAAAAGACAGGCGAAAAAGAAAAGACCAGAATGAATATTAGAAGGGATTCTGAAACTTACTCTTGAACACAGAATAATTAAAGCAAACAGAAATGATTAAGTAAGAGTTGAAAATTAGATTTCATAGGGCAGCTCAAGGAGACAAAGTAAAATGTTATAATGATATGTACAAAGGAAAGGAAGACCATGGTCAGCATTTCTCAAAGTGGGGGAACTGAAGAAAAAATTCAAGACTTTTGCTGTAATATTCACAGGTTCTATAGACAAGATCAGAGTCCTGTGGGCTAATGAGCCAGACTGCAATGTAGTTTGAACTGCAAGGTTGGCAGTTCAAGCTCACCAGCTGCTCCTTGGAAACCCTATACAGGGTCAATATGGGTCAGAACCAACTTGGGGCACTTAATAAAGCATGGGCAAGATACTACATGACACAAGAGGCATTAAGGAAAGATGACAGGAATACACATTCACTCTATGAAAAGGACTTAGTTCAATCATTCCAGAAGGTAGCATATGATCAAGAACCAATGGAAATCCAAGCAGCATTGAAAGTACTGACGTAAAACAAGTCTCTAGGAATTGATAGAATGCCAAGTGAGTTTTGGAAGCACTCTTTTATCTATGTCAAGAAATTTGGAAGATAGCTACTTGGCCAACTGACTGGAAGAGATCTGTATTCATACCCTTCCAAAGAAAGGAAATACAAGAGAATGAGAAACTTATGGAACAATATCATTAATATCACACTCAAGTAAATTTTGGTGAAAATAATTCAAAACAATTGCAGCTGTACATACACAGAAACAGGAGAAATTCAAGTCAGAATCAAAAGAGAACTTGGAATGAGAGATAGCATTACAGCCATCAGGTAGATCTGGACAAAAAGCAGAGAATACTAGAAAGATGTTTTCTTAACTATGCAAAGCCATTCAATGACGGGGATCACAACAAATTATTGATAGCATTACAAAAAATGGGAATTCTCAAACACTTATTTGTGCTCATTCAGAACCTGTACATAGAACAAAAGACAGTCTTGTGAACAGAACAAGAGGATACTGAACGGTTCAAAATCAGGAAAGGTGTCCATTAGGGTTGTATCCTTTCATCATACTTAAACTGTATGCTGAGCAAACAATCCCAGGGAAGAGGAATGCAGCCTCAGGATTGGAGGAAGGCTCATTAACAATCTGTGATATGCAAATGCTTGCTGAAAGTAAAGAAGACTGGTGAAGATCAAAGAATACAGCCTTCAGTATGGATTGTATCTCAATTTAAAAACAAACAAACAAATTCTCCCATCTGGGCCAATGAGCAATTTCATGAAACAGAGAAAAAATTAAAGTTGTCAAGGATTTCCTTTTCCATAGGGTTCTTTTACCTAGATCCATAATCAGTATCCATGGAAGGAATCAAGAAATCAAAAGATTATATTGCACTAGACAAATCTGTTGAAGAAGACCTCTTTTAAGCATTAAAAAACAGCTTTCATTTTGAGGACTAAAGTGAGAGTAATGATATTTTCAAACACTTCATATGAATGTGAAAATTGGACAAGAATTAGAAAGACCAAAGAATACATCCCTTTTAATTTTGGTGTTGGTTAATAATATTGAAAACTAGTATAATCTGAATGACAGGAAGAATAAAAAAATCTGTCTTAGAAGTACACCAGAATGCTCCGTAGATGTATCATAGGCAAGACTTTGTCTCATACTTTCAATCAGGAGGGACTTGTTCGTGAGGAACAACATCATGTTTGGTAAAATTGAGGGTCAGATAAAAAGAAGCCTCTCAACGAGTTGTACTGATACAGTGAGCTCAAACAGACAAATGACTGTAAAGATGGTGCTTGGTGAAAACAGTGCTTCATTCGGTTGCACAGAAGGTTGGTAGGAGTCGGTACTAACTTAACAGCAACAAGAACACACTGTTAGTGTTTTGAAATGATCCACAAAAAAATACAGATGATAGTTTTATAGAGTAGGACAAGATTATTGTTGGATAAAGGAAGAAGACTGACTTGTTTGGTATAATTTTGCACTGTTTAATTTTTACCCCTTGTTTTCACATGTTTCAAAAACTCATTATTCAACAATGTTTGAAAAGTCAAATGCATTCTCTCAAATCTTTTGCTTCAACAGTGTCAATTTTTTTTTCTGCATGTGACAATTATTTGAAATGCTTCAAGAGATTTTTTTTTTTTTTCTTTCTACAATTCTTCTATGACAAAGCTTCCAGTGTCTATATCCTTGGATTAGTTTACTCTGGATGCACAAAATGTCAGCCTCCAACGGAAGGAATGCCTCAAGGATTGAATGCAGTGATTGGATATCATTGCTCTGGTGTGTGAAGGACAGAGTTAGACTTTTCTTCTTGGGTATGGGGATCAAATATCAGTTCAGCAACCAAACTGAGAGCAATTTACGACTCCCTATGACTTAGGGATGACTTGGCAAATCTATTTCTATTGAATTTCTTTCTTAGTAACTAATTGGCACGTGATTCACCAGAAGCATCTTTTTTACTTATAAGTGGTTAATAAGGAGCTCTGGTAACGTAGTGGTTATGAATCGGGTTGTGAACCGCAAGGTCAGCAGTTTGAAACCGCCAGGTCTTCCGACGGAAAAAGATGAGAATTTCTGCTTCCATAAAGATTTACAGCTTCAGAAACCCTGCTATGAGTGGGAACCAACGCCAGGGGCACATAACCACCACCACCACCAAGTGGTTAATATGAATAGCTTTCACTCTCCATTTCTATGTTACAGAAAACAGACAGTTGAGTAAATTTACTCATTTCCTCGCATCAGTTAGCTTTACTCCCTCCAACTCCCTCCAGCAGCACCCTTCCCTGAGTAAAATATTGGATTGGCTGGTAGTGTAGTGGTTATGAATCGGGCTGTGAACCGCAAGGTCAACAGTTCGAAACTACCAGCTGTTCCACAGGAGAAAGATGAGGCTTTCTGCTCCGGTCAAGATTTACAGCCTCAGAAACCCTGTACAGGGTCACTATGAGTAGGAACCGACTCCACGGCACATAACCACCAACACTTTAACAGAAAATAACAACAAAAATTGTTTTTTCTCTCTTGCAAATCACAAGATAGTTCAGTGAAGTAGAGTGGTTCTGATGCACCAAGTTGAGTATTCCGTTACCTTGGCAGTAACTTCAGAAATCTTTTCATTAACACATCAGCTTCTCTCATATCCTTGGCATTTTACTCTACTCCTTTCTTCTAACAACGTTTAAAATTGATTTCTGTGCTGTTTTCCATGTTGCAGATCAAAGTTAAGAGATGGTCTTAACTTAAGTCTCAAAATCTGTCTTCTCCCACCTGCAACCCCCTACACTGCTGGTGGGACTGTAAAATGATGCAAATTCTGTGGAAAGAAACCAGGATTGGACTTCCTCAAAAAGCTGAAAATAGAAATACCAGATGACTCAGCAATCCCTCTACTTGTTATATGTCCTAGAGAAATAAAAGCTGAAATACAAACAGATAGATGCACATGTTCATCCCAGCACTATTCAAAGTAGTAAAAAGATGGAAACAACCTAAGTGACCATCATTGAAAAAAATGGATAAACAAACTTTGGTACATACATACACTGGAATACTGCACAGTATTAAAAATAACAATGAATCTGGGAAACACTTCATAACTTGTATGAACCTGGAGGACATTATAGTGAGTGAAATTAGTCAATCACAAAAGGACAAATACTGAATGATACCACTGTTGTAAAAGCCAAGAAAAAGTTTTCACATTAAAAGAAACAGTTTTTGAAGGTTACTATGTGTGGGAGGCTCTGGGAGGACGTTACTAACTGGGGTGTTATTGTTGTGTGCTGTTGAGTCATTTCTGACTCACGGACCCTCTATAGGGTTTTCCAGAGCAGCAGGTGGGTTTCAACTGCTGACCATATGATTACCAGTCCTGTGCTTATCCTACAGCTCCACACCAGGGATAGAGGGTAAACATGTGTTAACTTGAGTGAAGGGGAAGACAATATACAATGACGGAGGTTAGCAAAAAAAAAAAAAAAAAAGGTGAAGGTAGGGGAAGATATGGAGAACAGTTATAAGCAACAGAGGTAAAGACTGTTACATACACAATACTGTCATACCAATGATCTATGGTTACAAGTTGGGCTGCTAACCACAAGGTCAACAAGTTTAAATCTACCAGTCATTCTGCTGGAGAAAGATGAGACTTTCTGTTCCCATAAAGATTGGCAGCCTTGGAAACCCTAGGCAGGGTTGCTATGTGTCGGCACTGATTCCACGGCACATACCACACCTCCATGGGTAGATGCAGGCTGAACAGGTGTGGGAGGGTGAGTGGGATAATACCCACAAATATCTATACTATATATATTTCACAGAGGATAATTGTGGGTATTCACCTTGCAGTGAATGTATCCATGAATGTGGTAAAGCACTGTTGTTAAGTGTCACAGACTCAGTTCCATCACCTAGTGGCTCTGTATAGGGTTTCTGACGAGTGGCCGGTGGATTTGAACTTCTGACTTTTGGTTAGCAATCCAGTGTTTATCTTATAGTATCACACCAGTACTCCATTTAGGGCAACAATTATGAAAATTTCTTAGACATAAACAAACACCTTGAGAGAATGAGTATTTGTAACTGGGGGCTCAGGGCCATAGTCTCAGAGAACACAAATGTAAATTGGCATAACATAGTCTGCAAAGACAATGTTCTATGTCATATTTTGGTAAATAGTGACAGGGGCCTTAAAAGCTTTTAAGCAGCTATCTAAGGCACAATTATTGTCTCTCTCTGTCCAGAGGAAAGGCGAGTGAAGACAAGTCAAAGCTGGAAACAATTATTACAATGGACTAATGGATCATGTGAACATCCGTCTCTACAATCCTGAAATCAGAAGAACTAGATGGAGGCTGGCTATCACTTTCAACTGCTCTGAAAGGGATCACATTTGAAAGTCCTGGTTAGAGTGGGAGAAAATTGTGAAACAAAACTAACGCTCATTTAAAAAAGACCTAACATGGCACTGTAGGATAAGCACTGGACTGCTAATCACAAGGTTGGGGGTTAACCCACTAGTCATTTCGCAGCTAGTGAGCTTGAACCACCAACCTGTGGCTCAAACCGACATTGCTGTCCAGCGCATTAACCCACAGCACTACGCCAGGACACTGAGAAATCTTATACAGAGTCATTATAAGTCAGACCAATAGGATGACACTTAACAACAACAACAACTGGTTGGGTAGAGAATGGTTGTTGTTGTTGTTAGGTGCTATTGAGTCAGTACTGACTCATAGCAACCCTATGCACAACAGAACAAAACACTGTCTGGTCCTGGGCCAACCTCACAATTGTTGCCATGCTTGAACCCATTGATGCTGCCACATTGCCAATCCATCTCATTGGGGGTCT
>NW_006408523.1:37615132-37618082 GCF_000296735.1 Chrysochloris asiatica
ACAGATTCCTCATGAACACAATAGTGTTCTGGAATACTCATACTTCACAAAGTTGTCTATAGCTTGTCATGATCCATACAATTGAAAGCCTTTGCATAGTCAATAAAGCACAGGTAAATATCTTTCTGGTGTTCTCTGCTTTCAGCCAAGACCCATTGGACATCAACAATGATATCCCTCATTGCACATGCTCTTCTGAATCTGGCTTGAACCTTTGGAAGTTCTCTGTCATGTATGCCTTTAGCTGTTTCATAAAATGGTAGACCCCCTAAAACTATGACCTTTAGTTACCCTTCAGGTCTCAGAGTGAACTAACTTCCATGACTTAATTTTCAGTTCAAACAAGGAGAACAGTAACACTAGGGAGGTATGTACTCTTTAGAATAAACAAGAGTCTTACTTAAAAATGGCAGCATTTTCCAAGGACAAAATTCACAACGGTTGGGAAAGAAGAAGGAATGGAAACAGGAAACACAGGGAGCAAGTGGGATAAGTAAGTTATTGAGGGCATTACTATCAATGAGAAGTAACAAAATGTGTATGAATTGTTGAATGTAAAATCGATAATCTGCTCTGTAAACTTTCCCAATAGTTTTTCAAATTTTTGCTTCTCCTAGTAGAAACCTTTTAGATTACCTGTTCTCTATTCACACTCATTTTGTTTTCTACTTTTCCTACCTTTCAACTCCCAATTTTATTCTTCATTCTGCCATTAAACATGTATAATTTGCATTTTTTTCACTATTTCAAGGGTTTTTAGTTTATTCCTCTTTAGCATTTCCCTTTCCTACTTCTAGCGTTGTACTGTAGAATTAGCACTGAACTTTGAACCACAAGGTTGGCAGTTCAAACCCACTAGCTGCCTCTTGGAAACCATATACGGGTCATTATAAATTGGAATCTACTCAATGACACTTAACAACAAATAATAATTTATTAATGCTATTAATACTATTGCTAATTAAGACGATACTCAGTTTTTTGATCCTCTTGACACATTTACTAACTACAATGCTGTTTTAGGCTGGGTTTTCTAGAAAAGCAAAACCAGTAAATTTATATATATCTCTGTGTGTGTGTGTATGTATATTCATACATACATATTAAATATAATTATATAGAGAGAGAAGAGAAAGAGAGATTCCTTCCAGCATATCCATTATGTTGGCAATAGGCCACATCCCCAAAGAAGCCTGAATTTGGTTTCATCACCATGAGAATAAACACATATCCCAATGGCAAAACCTCTGGAAACCCTGGCCTAGTTAAGTTAGCATAGAATCCTAAACATTACAAATGCTGAACAGGATCTTCATCTTGTATTCAAATGTACACAGGATAGTTTACTGTTGATTTACTTTTGCTGTGGTTGCTTGATTTGATTCTATCCTCTTCCCTGGAACAGCACCATCATCAGATATCCTATATTCTACAAGAGAATTTCTACATGGGACCCATATTGTTGTTGTGAAGTGCCCTCCAGTCGATTCCAACCCATAGCGACCCTATATAGGGTTTCCAAGGAGCAGCTGATGAGCTTGAACCGCCGACATTGCAGTTCAAACGGCTTTGCAGTCTGGCGCATTAACCCACAGCGCCACACCAGGACCCATAGAACACCACATAAATAACTGTGTGATCCTACATGTAAATAATAAAATTTCAGTATACGGTAGTTTCTATGTTAGATATTTCTTACTCAATAGTCATTCTTTCACTCGTGGACAAATACCATCTTCTATGTTTAAAGAAATGTGCTAGTTATTAGTTGTTGTTGTTGTTATGTGCCGCGGAGTCAGTTCCGACTCATAGCGACCCTGTACGGGGTTTCCGAGGCTGTAAATCTTTACAGGAGCAGAAAGCCTCATCCTTCTCCCGTGGAGCAGCTGGTAGTTTCGAACTGCTGACCATGAGATTAGCAGCCTCAATCATAACTACTATGCTCCCAGAACTTCTTAGTACACAAATATATCAAAGATTTTTTTAAAATATATATCTAGAACTTAATAACAAGCAAAATTAGACATGAAAAAAAATAATTTCAATTTAAGGTAGAAGTGACCATCTCTTTCAAATAAACGATATCATCCATATGATAAAATAGATTTAAAAACATCAAAAATGACTAGATTTGACTTCAATAATCTGACATGAATTCAATAAGTAGAATTTCCTGCATCCTTTAACCATACTTTTTAACAAAGAATTAAATGTGGAAAGAGTGGATTATGGGAGAAACTGAGAATTTTGTATTGACCTCACAGAAATAGTACAACATGAAAGCAACTGGAGACCAAGATAACAAGTAATGATTTGTGACCATAAAGGATTTGGCACACTGGAAGAATAGATAGGGTTAAGGAATAACAGTGATAAAAGGAAAGAAAAGCAGATTTAGAAAGTTCAAGAGAGGGTAAAACATTAAAGAGTTCAATATTATTTTATATAGAAATGATGCAGTATGTGGTTAAGGCAGAGGTTACGCTGTGACATGAGTAAAAAGAAAATAACTATAGAATACTTTTTGTAGGAAATGTCCACTATTGGGTGTGAGTATGAATATTATTATAGTAGGTATTGTAGTTGAGCTGATGACTTACCGCTCTGGTATTTCCTTTGGTGAAGAGCTCCAGATCAGTCGACATGTAATTACTTTCCAATAAACCTTCTTTGCACAAATCTAGATCTTAGAATCTGTTTGCTATGACTACTGTCTTAAATAAATAATGTAATCCCCACCACATGAGAAATATGTCCTTTTTGCTATATAAGCATTTGAGAAAATGCAATTTTGACACCAGATACTTTTGTTAGCCTAAAAGACTAAATTTTATTCTTGAACATTAGCTTTTCTATTTATTCCTTTATACATTTATTAAGTGAATGCTTATTGACTGTCTATTATGTGCCAGACACTGTGTCAGGAAAAGTCAAATAAATGAATCCAACA
>NW_006408523.1:37619071-37626441 GCF_000296735.1 Chrysochloris asiatica
AGAACAAAAAACGGCACAATAATTGGTCTCCATTTACTTGGAGAAATAGAGGAAGAAGAAAAGTCAGGAATAAGGGGAGGGAATGAAATATGACAGTCATTGTTTCATGAACAATATTTTCCTTTGTCATGAGATAGAAGAACTGGATGGTACCTAGCTACCATTACTGAACATTTTTATCAAAGATTCTATTGAAGAATCCTAATCTAAAGGGATAAAATGTAGACTATAATTTCAAATTCTTATGAACTTCAGACTTTCTGGAGCCATGAAGGTGTATGAACCCCTGAAGCAATGATTGTCCTAAAATAATCTTTGAACTTTAAATCTAAAGTATCCCCTGAAGTCAAAACCAAACCATAGTGTAGCTTAACTAGTGATAGTCAGGGTTTTGTGTCAACTTGACTGGGCAGAATTCCCAATGTGTTGCCTGTTGAGAAGTGGTTATCCCTTAATATTGTTGTTGTTGTTGCTAAGTGCTGTTGAGTCAATACCAACACATAGCAACCCTGTAAAGGGTTTCCGAGGAGCAGTTGGTGAGATTGAACCACTGACCTTGTGGTTCAAATAGACTGCAGTCCAATGCATTAACCCACAGCAGATGATTACCCATGAATAGGCAATGCTAGCTCTTTGATAATTAGCTATGAGCATCTAATCAATGGAAAGGAGGTTTCATTGGGGTATGGCCTGCTCCCAATATAATGAGCACTCAGGAAATACTTGGTGTCTTTTCTGCTGGGGACTTGGAACTCTATAATTATGAGTCATTTCCTTAATAGGACTTATCTTTATCTGTCTATCTATCTATCTATCTATCTATCTATCTATCTATCTATCTATCTATCTATCTATCTATCTAAGGAGCTCTGGTAGCATAGTGGTTACGACTCGGGCTACTAACCTCAAGTTCGGCAGTTTGAAACTACCAGCTATTCCATAGGTGAAAGATGAGGCATTCTGCTCCCGTAAAGATTTACAGCCTTGGAAACCCTGTGCAGCAGGGTCACTATGAGTCGGAACCAACTCCACGGTACTTAATAACAACAAATCTATCTATCTATCTAAGTTTCATTGGTTTTGTTTCTCTAGAAAACCTAGTGTAAAAGACTAATAAACAATGTTTGCTTTTTTCATTGTGCTCTTTTAAGACTTTTAATAATTTCTTCATGCCTGATGGAGAGTAATCATTGTTGTGTAGGATCTCCGCTCTTGTATATCTTAACAAGAACAAAAAGTTAATAACTCAAAAAAAAAAGAGGAAAACTATGTTAACAAATTCGTATACACATTGAAGGCATTTTGTTGTGTCAAATTTCTATCATATACAAAAATAGACAGGGAAACCTTCCTGTTCCCATCAGCCAGCTTCCCTTATGACCAATCTTATTCTCTCTATACTGAAATCTGCTTACCCTCTTCTCACATTATTTAGAAGTATGTCTCAGACATCAGCATAATTTTATGCATTTAAAATATTTAGGGCTATGTACATACTGTAGAATAAGCCCTAGACTGCTAGTCACAAGGACAACTGTTGAAACCCACCAGCCTGTCTCTGGCAGAAAGATGAAGTTGTCTGTTCCCACACAGATTAGCATCCTCAGAAACCCTATACAAAGGGTCACAACGAATAGGAATCCATTCAGTGGTAATGGGTTTAGTTTAATTTTTAGCCAGTGATTGGGAAATTCTGTAGGTATTTTAAAGAAATTATAGAAAAAAAATAAGTAGAGTTCACTCTGAGTGAAAAACTGAATCCAGTAAGCACCATATATTAAGAATAAAATTATCCATCTATGGAAATAAGACATATTGAGATGTGCTTAAGACACTTAAAGTGGCTTAGAAAAATAAAAAAATCTTCCATATTCAATCCATTTGGTCTTAAGGAGTGAAAGTCATAGGAAAGGAGAGTTCTGAGGTAGTACATTCCATATTTTACAGGTTCTTCTGGAGTTATGTCAGGATTTTGATTCTTATGTGAGATGGAAAGATTGGAAGGGTTTTAAATAGAAGAGGGACATCACTTTCCTTTTGAAAGGATTACTCTAACTGCTCCTGTGTTGAAAACTGACTAGTGTTTCTGGATCCAGAATAGGTAGACCAATTAGAATGAAGTTCTAAGAGTTCTATATACAAAGCCTTGTAGTGTGCATGATCAGTGCAGGGAATCTTTCTAAAATGTGGATTCTGATTCAGTAGGTCTGGAACTGGGACTGGCATCTTGCATTTCTAGCCAACTTCTAAGTGATGTCCACACAAGTGGTACGTACTCTAAAGCTTGACAGGCAGGGTGTACAAGGTTACTACAGAAATCTAAGGGATAGATGATGAAGGTGGACACCTGGTGGTGGAGAACTAGTGGGGTTTAAGAAATGGTGTAGATTTATTTATTTTTATTTTTTATTTATAACAAGTGTCTATGAACTAAAAAGTGATCCTCCACCCTTTTTCCAATCCCTAGTAACCATTAAAGAACATCAATTTTTTTTAAAGAAATTGTTTTATTTACTTGTGGTACAGTGAATTATGTAATGTTTCTTCTAGCTATTGCTGTTAAGTGCTATACAGGGTTTCTGAAGAGGGACTGGTGAGTTTTATCCTCCAACATTGTGGTTCTAACTGACCTTATGTTCCAGTGTTTATCCTACAATGCCAAGCCTTTGCAAACTCCCACCAAATGACATTTCCCTGATGAGTCTGGGTGGAAGATGCTGATGGATTATATAATCCACTTGTGAGTGATTGTTAATAGGTTCAATTGTGAAAACTTGGAACTCTACTGTGGGTATAAAATGAGCCATCTCAGAGGCGGGAGAAGGGAATCTCACTAACATCAAGAAGAGTCAGGAATGGATTTCATCCTTTGGACCTGTTCATTGAACCTTCTGAACCCAGGGACAGACAACTGTGACACTAGAGAAATAACACAAGAAGGATAGAGGAGGAGCAGCAGCAGCAGAACAAAGAGCCAGAGTGCAAGAAAAAGCAGTAGACTTCCTGGCCCACAGAGCAAATAAAGCTGAGAGACTTTGGGCAGATGGGTTGTTTGTGGAGTGCAGTGCCTCCAGGCACTTAACTAGCTCCAGAAGGAGTTAGTTCTGCCTTACCTATGGAGCTGAGTGTCTCCAGACCCAGGCTCACCATGAGGCTGTATACCCTGTGAGCATTTATCAGCAGGCCTGTGGCGCTGTATGTAGGACAAGCACTTGACTGCAAGATTGGTTTGAACTGCGAGGTCAGTGGGTCAAACCTGCCAGGCGCTCCTTGGAAGACCTATACAAGGTTGCTATGAGTTGGAATGGACTCGACAGCACTTTACAACAAGAAAAGAGCTTTGTACCATGCCACAGCAGGGTAGAGTCCAGGTCGAGGACCAGACAGAGACATGTCTGTGGACATGGCAAAGGAGAAGCTAGAAGAATTGTGCCCTGAACATTTCTGACCCTGAATTGTAACTGTTAACTGTCTAACAGACCCTATTATTGTGTGTGGTGTCTGTGTTCTATGTGGCCATTCCAATGAATTATTGAACCTGGATGAGAAGAAGACAATGCCATGAGAGGGATGGTTAGAGTCACTCTTTTGCACTAATGTTTATGGTAAATTCTTCTTGTTATTTAGGGGTGGGGAGAAAATGAGTAAAGCTCAAAACCCCCTTTTCTCTCTTTTTCTTCTGAGCTTTTTACTTAGTCTGGCTGGTGAGAGTTCTTTTGGGACCACAGCTGTAAACATGCACTTAATTTATTTTATTGCCTGTTTTACACTTTGGTCCCCTACAACATTTTAAGTTATGTATACCTATTAACAAACTAATGTGTCACATGTCTGTTTGTCTTTAATTAATTTCCTATACATTTTTTTGTGTCCACTACTAACTTAACAACAACAACTGCTAACTTAACACATTTTTAAAAATGTTCAAGCTAATTAATTTGAAGTTCTTTATACTCTGCCTATATTGCTCATTGGAGTTCTCGTATGATGCTGCAGGATAATGCGCTGGACTGCAAGGTCAATTTGAGCCACATGGTCAGTGGTTGAAATCCACCAGCAACTCCTCAGAAATCGTATGCTTTTGTTGTTAGATGCCATCGAGTCAGTACCGACTCATAGGACCCTATGTACAACAGAACAGAACGAAACACTGCACGGTCCTGGGTCAACCTCACAGTTGCTGACACGCTTGAGCCCATTGATGCTGCCATATTGCCAATCCATCTCGCTGGGGGTCTTCCTCTTTTTCTCTGACCCTCCACCTAACCAAACATGATATCCTTATCTAGTGACTTGTCCACCCTGACAATATGTCTGAAGTATGAGAGATGAAGTTTGGCCATCCTGGCCTCCAAGGACCATGCTGGCTGCACAGATCTGTTGGTTGTTTTGGCAGCCCATGGCACTTTCAGTATTCTCCTCCAACTCCACAACTCAAATGTATCAATTCTTCTATAGTTCTTCTTATTCAATGTTCCGAGTTCACATGCATTCATGAGGTTACGGAAAATACCATGGCTTGGGTAAGGCGTACCTTAGTCGTCAAGCTGGCATTTTTGCTCTTTAATGTTTTAAAAAGGTCTTTGTCTAATGCAATACGTTGTTTGATTTCTGGACTGTTGCTTCCATGAATGTTCACGGCTGAGCCAAGAACGAAGTCCTTGACAACTTCAATCTTTTCTCCATTGATAAGAATGTTGTTTATTGGTCCAGTGGTGAGAATTTTTGTTTTCTTTACATTGAGGTGCAATCCATACTGAAGGCTGTGCTCTTTGATCTTCATCAGTAAGTATTTTATTTCCTCTTCACTTTCAGCAAGCAAGGTTGTGTCATCTGCATATGGCAGGTTGTTAATGAATCTTCCTCAAATCTTGATGCCACATTTTTCTTCATATAACCCAGCTTCTCAGCTCAGCATACAGGTTGAGTAAGTATGGTGAAAGAATACAACCCTGTCGCACACCTTTCTTAATTTTAAACCATTCAGTGTTCCCATGTTCTGTTGAAACAACTGCCTCTTGGTCTAGGTACAGATTCCTCATGAACACAGTTAAGTGTTCTGGAATACTCATACTTCACAATGTTGTCCATAGCTTGTCATGATACACACAATTGAAAGCCTTTGCATACTCAATAAAGCACAGGTAAATATCTTTCTGATATTTTCTGCTTTCAGCCAAGATCCATCAGACACCAGCAATGATATCCCTCATTCCACGTACTCTTTTGAATCTGGCTTGAACTTCTGGAAGTTGTCTGTCAATGTATGCTTTCAGTCATTTCTGTATTACCTTTTGTAAAACTTTACTTGCATGGGATATCAAAGATATTGTCTGATGATTTCCGCATTGTGTTGTGTCACCTCTCTTTGGAATGGGCACAAATATGGATCTCTTCCAAACAGTTGGCCATATATTAGTCTTCCAAATTTCTTGGCATAGATGAGTGAGTGCCTCCTGTGCTGTCTCACTTTCTTGAAAGATTTCTATTTTTATTCCAGCAACTCCAGATGCCGTGTTCTTTGACAATTCCTTCAATATACCTTGGACTTCTTTCTTCAATATCATTGGCTCTTGATCATATGCTACCTCTTGAAATGGTTGAACATCAACCATTTCCAACTCTGTGTATTCCTTCCATCTTCTTTTGCCCAGAGAATCCTTCAAGAACGAAAGTAGATGATTCAATTTTTTTCTTCAGTTCTTCCAGCTTGAGTAACACTGAGATTATTCTTCCCTTTTGGTTTTTTGACTCGATCTTTGCACATTTCACTGTAACATTTGACTTTGTTTTCTCAAGCTAACCTTTGAAATTTTCTGTTCAGCTCTTGGACCTCCTCATTTCTTCCATTTGCTTTAGCATCTCTACACTGGAGAGCAAGTTTTAGTGTCTCTTCTGACACCCATTTTGATATATTCCTTCTTTCTTGTCATCTTAATGACTTTTTTGCTTTATTCCTATATGATGTTCTTGATGTCAGTCCACAACTCTTCTGGTCTTCAATTTTTAGTTTAATGTATCATATCTGTTCTTCAGATGATCTCTAAATTCAGGTGGGATATATTCTTTAGGCTCCCATGCACTTGTTTTCATTTTCTTCAGCTTCAATTAGAATTTGCATATGAGTAATTGATGATCTGTTCCACAATCTGGCCTTGGCCTTGGTTAGACTGATGAAATAGATTGTCTCTTTCTGCAGATGTAGTCAATTTGATTTCTGTGTTTTCCATCTTCTGAGGTCCATGTGTATAGTCATCTCTTATGGTGTCTAAAGAAGGTATTTGAAATGAACAAATCATTGATTTTGTGAATTCTATCATGCGATCTCCAGCATCATTTCTATCACCAAGGCCATATTTTCCAACTACTGATCCTTCCTCTTTGTTCCCAACCTTTTCATTCCAATTACCAATTATGATCAATACATCTTAATTGCATGTTTGATGAATTTCAGATTGAAGAAGCTGGTAGAATTCTTCTATTTCATTCTCACTGGCTTTAGTTGTTGGTGCGTAAATTTGAATAATAGTGGTATTAACTGTTCTTCCCTATAGGTGCATGGATATTATCCCATCACAGACAGCGTTGTACCTCATGACTGATCTAGATATGTTTTTTTTTTTTTTACAATGAATGCAACATTATTACTCTTCAATTTGTCATTCCTGGCATAGTAAACCATGTCGTGGTCAGATTCAGAATGGCCAATACCAGTCCATTTCAGCTCACTAATACCTAGGATATCGATGTTTATGCATTCCATTTCATTTTTGACTATTTCCAATTTTTCTAGATTCATACTTAGTACATTCCATATTCTGATTATTAATGGATGTATACAACAGTTTCTTTGCACATTTCAATATTTGACTTTGTCTTCTCAAACTGACCTTTGAAATTTTCTGTTCATTTCTTGTACCTCTTCATTTCTTCCATTTGCTTTAGCATCTCGATGCTGGAAAGCAACTTTCAGTGTCTCTTCTAACATCCATTTTATTCTTTTCCTTATTTCTTGTCTTCTTAGTGACTTTTTGCTTTATTCCTGTATGATGTTCTTGATGTCATCCCATAACTTTTCTGGTCTTTAGTCTTTAGTGCAAAGATGTGGAGTCAGAAAACCTAAAGGGGAAAACACAGTCAGCACTGAAGAAAAAATTCTAGCCTCGACTTTTGTTATAAAGGATTCTCTGGGAAATTATTGAATGATGCAGAAAGCATAAAAAGAAGATGGAAGGAATACACAGAGTCACTGTACCAAAAGGAAATGGTTGATGCTCAACCATTTCAAGAGGTAGCATATGATCAAGAGCCAATGATATTGAAGGAAGAAGTCTAAGGTACATTGAAGGAATTGGCAAAGAACAAGGCAC
>NW_006408523.1:37627036-37659454 GCF_000296735.1 Chrysochloris asiatica
ACCTGTATGCTGAGCTGAGAAGCTGGGTTATATGAAGAAAAATGTGGCATCAAGATTTGAGGAAGACTCATTAACAACATGCTGCCATATGCAGATGATACAACCTTGCTTGCTGAAAGTGAAGAGGACTTAAAATACTTACTGGTGAAGATCAAAGAGCACAGCCTTCAATATGGATTGCATCTCAATGTAAAGAAAACTAAAATCCTCACTACTGGTCCAATAAACAACATTCTTATCAACGGAGACAAGATCGAAGTTGTCAAGGACTTCATTCCTTTTGGATTAACTGTCAACACTCATGGAAGCAGTGGTCAAGATATCAAATGACATATTTCATGCATTAGGCAAATTTGCTGCATAAGACCTTTTTAAAGTGTTGAAGAGAGTAAAGATGTCAGCTTGAAGACTAAGGTGCACCTGACCCAAGCCATGGTATTTTTAATAACCTCATATACATGCAAAATCAGTGAATAAAAAGACCTTAGAAGAATTAATGCTTTTGAGTTATGGGGTTGGAGAAGAATATTGAAAGTGTCATGGGCTGCCAAAAGAATAAATAGATCTGTGTTGGATGAAATGTAGCCAGAGTGCTCCTTGGAGGCCAGGATGGCCAAACTTCATGTCTCATACTTCAGACATATTTTCAGAAGGGACTAATCACTGAATAAGGATATCATGTTTGGTAAGGTAGAGTGTCAGAGATAAAGAGGAAGACCCCCAGCTAGATGGATTGTCAATATGGCAGCATCAGTGGGTTCAGGTGTGGCAACAATTGTGAGGTTGGTCCAGGACCAGAGAGTGTTTCATTCTGTTGTATATAGGGTCGCTATGAGTTGGTACCAACTCGATGGCACCTAACAGCAACAATAGCTGTTTCTCTTCATTTTGAGTTGTGCCTCATCAGCTAATGAAAGGTCCAAGGACTTTACTCCCACGGGCTTTACTCTAATCGTGTCATCACAGTCAATTCTACTTTGAGAAGGGAGCTCTTCCCCAGTCTCATTTTGAGTGCCTTCCAACCTGAGGGGCTCATTTTCTGGCACTATATCTGACAATATTCCTCTGCTATTCATAAGGTTTTCAGTTACTAAATATTTTGAAGTAGTTCCTCTCTCCTTCTTCCTAGTCTGTCTTTGTCTGAAGCTCATCTGAAACTAGTCCACTATTGGTGACCCTGCTGGTATTTAAAAGACCCATGGCATAGCTTCCAGAATCACAGCATATAATAAGTCACCACAGTATGACAAACTGACACACGACTGGGCTCTCTTGTAGGTGTATGGATATTATCCTATCACAGACAGTGTTCTACTTCAAAAGTAGATCTTGATATATTCTTTTTGATGATGAATGCCATGCCATTCCTAGTCATTTTGTCATTTTGTCAGTAAACCAAATGATTGTCAGATTCAAAATGGCCAATACTAGTCTGTTTCAACTAACTAATGCCTAGGATATCAAACTTTATTCATTCCCTTTTATTTTTTGATATCTTCCTATTTTCCTACACTCATACATGCTCCATTCCATGTTCCAAATATTAATGGTTGGTTTCAGTTATTTCTTCTCATTTTGAGTTGTGTCCATTTCTAAGATAGGTGACCCCAGGGAATGTGGAAATCATGAGACAATATCATTAATATCACAGGTATGTAAATTTTTACCAATGATAATTCAAAAATGACTGCAACAAAACATCAACAGAGACCTGCCAGAGGTTCAAGTCAGATTTAGAGTTTGTGCATACATTTGAATAATAGTGGAATGAGGTATGTCATTGCTGAAGTAAGATTGATCTTGGCTGAAAGCAGAGAAGACCAGAAAGATGTTCATTTGTGCTTTCTTGACTATGCAAAGACTTTTGACTTTGTGGAACATGACAAGCTATGGAAACATTGCAAAAATGAATATTGCAGATCACTTAATTATGCTCATGAGGAGCCTGTACAGAGAACAAGAGGCAGTCATTTGAAGATAACAAAGGGACACTGAATGGTTTAAAATCAGGAAAGGTATGCACCAGGATTACATTCTTTCAACATACTTATTAAATGTGTATGCTGAGCAAATAATCTGAGCAATTGGATTAGATGAAGAAGAACATGGCATCAGGATTGAAGGAAGATTCATTAACAACCTGCATGCAGATGATAACAACCTTGATTTCTGAAAGTGAAGGGCACTTAAAATACTTACTAATGAAGATAAATGACCACAGACTTCAGTATGGATTGCACCTTAATAAAAGAAAACTAAAATTCTCCCAACTGAATCAGTAAATAACATCATGATAAATGGAGAAAAGATTAAAGTTTTCAAAAACTTCATTTGGCTTGGATTCACCATCAACTCTCATGGAAGCAGTGGTAAAGAAATTGAATTATGTATTGCATTAAGCAAAGCTGCTGCACAAGACCTCTTTTTTGTTGTTGTTTTAAAGCAAACACCACATATTATCACTCATTTACTTCCTAGAAAATAAAAGGTTGCAGACAGGTCAGCGTTAAGATAAAACATCCGCTTTTCCATGGGACTCTATTTACACCTGGATGGGGTATCTCCCACATCAGGCATAGCAGCTGCATTTGCCCAATGCCCTTTTGCAGAAGCGGCCCTGGGCACACTTGGCACAGCCCATGGGCAGCACCTCTTCTTACAGGAGTTGCATTTATATTCTTTGCATTTTCAGAAGCCAGAGCAGACACAGGAGCCACCAGTGGCCCTGGAACAGTTGGGGTCCATTTGGTGCAAAGTGAATAAGGTGGGAAGGCAGGTGGTGAAGAGAAGACTAGGCTGGTGGAAGACGTACCACAAAGATCTCTTTAAAATGTTCTGGAGCAAAGATGTCAGTTTGAGGACTAAGGTGTGCCTGACCCACGCTATGGTATTTTCAATAGTTTTATTATTCATGTGCAAGTTGGACAATGAATAAGGAAGGCCCAAAAAATTAATGCATATAAATTATGGTGTTGAAGAAGAATATTAAAAGTATCATGGAACAAACAAATCTGTGTTGGAAGAAGGACAGTGAGATTCTTCCTTGGAAGTCAGGCTGGCAAGACTTTGTCTTTAATTCTTTTGGCAAATTATCAGTAGGGAGCAGACCCTAGAGAAGGGGTGGTTTGTTCTGTTGGACATAGAGTTGCTATGAATGAGAACCAACTCTGACAGCACCCAACAACAACAACATTTCCAGTTAATTTTCAGATTTACGCAATTATTGATATCTTTAGTCTGTTTTCATGTTGAAAGAAACCACTTATAGCCTTTCACTAATGAACATAAAGCTTAGAGGAGATATATCAATTTTACTGCTCTGAAAACAAATAACAAAAGAAATACATATATTTTCTGAATAAATATTTTTCAGAGGGAATATTAAATACTCTTGCAAAGGACTTTAGATATTCTTTGTTTCTAAGTGCTGTTGAGTCAGTTCTGACCCATTTGTTGTTGTCGTTAGGTGCCATTGTATCGGTATGGACTCATAGAGACCCTGTGCACACTACAAGGAAACACTGCCGATCCTGGGCCAACCTCACTATTGTTACCATGCTTGAGTCCATTGATGTTGCCACCTGGCCAATCCATCTCATTAGGGGTCTTCCTCTTTTTCTCTGACCCTCCACCTTATCAAACATGATATCCTTCTCCAGCAACTGGTCCCTCCTGACAATATGTCTGAAGTGTGAGAGATGAAGTTTGGCCATCTTGGCCTCCAAGGAGCACTCTGGCTGCACTTCTTCCAAAATGGATCTGTTTGTTCTTTCGGTAGCCCATGGTACTTTCAATATTCTCCTCCAACACCATAACTCAAAAGCTTCAATTCTTCTACGGTCTTCCTTATTTACTGTCCAGCTTTTGCATGCATATGAGGTTATTGAAAATACCATGGCTTGGGTCAGGCGACCTTAGTCCTCAAGCTGACATCTTCACTCAACACTTGAAAAACATCTTGTGAAGAAGATCTGCCTAATGCAATACGTTGTCTGATTTCTTGACTGCTACTTCTGTGAGTGTTGATAGTTGATCCAAAAAGAATGAAGTCCTTGACAACTATAGTGACTTTTTATAAGGTTTCCAGAAAGTGACTGTGGATTTGAACTGCCAACATGTGGGTAGCAGTCGGGTACTTATCCTACAGTATGTTGTTGTTGTTGTTGTTAAGTGCCATTGAGTCGGTTCCGACCCATAGTGACCCTATACAGGGTTTTCAAGGCTGTAAATCTTTACAGGAGCAGAAAGCCTTATCTTTCTCCTGCGGAGCGGTTGGTAGTTTCAAACTGCTGGCCTTAAGTTTTGCAGCCCAATTTGTAACCACTACGCTACCAGAGCTCCATATCCTATAGTATAGATGTTCTTTATATATTATAAATGAAACACTCAGTCTATATGACGCTCCACAATACTACTTTGGCATTCAAAAAAATCACTCCAACAAATATTTAACAATAAGTTATGTAAGCAACAGAACATCCAACCTTGTTGTTTGTTAACACAGATATGCATCTGACAAACTTTGGTAAGAGACAAACTTAGAAGCAGCTGGTATTCAATAGGATGAAGTCAGGTCTAGTCTCCACAAAGAAAGTATTTGTGGAAGCCAAATACAATTGCACAATGAGTTTTATCCATGGAGGTAAACCAAACTTTGATAAATTATAAAGAAAAGAAAAGAAAAAGCAGGCTTTCCTCAATGCATTTCTTTTGGACTGAATTAGCTCAGTAATTGTCTTAACTCCCCACTTCGTTTGAGGAGCTCTTTCTGAAAAGCAAAGTTGTGGTTTGGCAAGTATCCAGTCATTTAGACAGCAAAATAAGGTAGACAATTCAAGTCATCTGAATGCTTAGGACAGCTGGAGATTTGTAGGCTTAGTTGGAATGGTGCCAGAGAAGAACTGTAAAACCTTTATGAACCTGAAATTGATCATTTAGATTGCTCTGTCTTGCCCCTTTTTGCCTGCACTCTCTTTCTAGTTGTATCCTTTTTACCAACGTGTGCTGACCTGATGCTCATGAGACATAGTGTGGTCATAACATATGTGAGTCCTAAAAAAGTTCATTTTTTTTAAAACAGGTGAAATATGGAAGGGGGTTCAGGGCATTATGAATATAGTAATTTGTAATACTGAGTTAAAGAGTAATCATTTTACTAAATGCGAAGTTTAAGATAAATCTAACCAGATGTAGGAAATCAATAACAATCTCCCGGGTAATAGAATTTGCTGCACAGAGAGGAGAAAAGCCATATTCTCAGAAAACGGCTATTATGCCAGATATTTTTCCCCAAAAGCCTAAAAAAGTTTATAGTAATTAGTCTTATTACCAGAAATAAATAAAACAAATCATACAATTCCCTGAAAACACAATTTAAAGTTGTTTTTGCAAAAAACAAGTGATCTACTAGAAATTATTACCTGAAGAAAAATTAATTGCCTTGAGTGAAAAAAAGAACTGGAATGTTTATGAAACTTTGGAATCTAGTTTGTTTTTTAATTGATTATGAAAGATTAAATGGGCCTTGGTTGCTCAGTGGTTAAGCACTTGACTGCTAACCAAAAGGTCATTGGTTTGAACCCACTAGTTATTACATTGGAGAAATATGCCCATGAAAAAATACATACATCAAAAAAATCTTGTATAAAAGGAAAGGGTAGGGTAAGCATTACAATTATATAAGGGTTAGTTTTTGGATTAATGTTTGACTTATGGGTACAATTAGAGTTTATTACTTTATAATATTGTGATTGTGAGAATTTTCCTGTTTGCATATTTTCTATGTACAGATTATTTTTCCTTTTTCACTTTATCTCTGTGCACATTTTTCTTGTGTGCATTAATAACTGTGGAAGTTTTTTCTATGTACAGTTGTTCTATGGGCATTTTTGTGTGTGCACATTTTTTTCATAGAACCAGAAGAAAGATGTGCCAGTAATTTCCCATAAAGATGTACAGCCTTGGAAATCCTGTAGGAGACTTTTAGAAGGATTTGTTTAAGAAGGATTAAGTATTTCTAATAACCCATTTGGTTTTAATCCAGGAAAGGTATGCATCAAGGTTATATCCTTTCACCATACTTATTTAATCTATACACTAAGCAAATAATATGAAAAACTGCATTATATAAAGAAGAACGTGGTATTAGGATTATAGGAAGACTCATTAACAACCTGCATTATGCAGATGATACAACCTTGCTTGCTGAAAGTGAAAAAGACTTAAAATATTTACTGATTAATATCAAAGACCACAGCCTTTGGTATGGGTTGCACCTCAGTATAAAGAAACAAAACTCCTCACCACTGGACCAATAAATAACATCATGAAATGGGGAAAAGACTGAAATTGTCTAAAACTTCATTTTTCTTGGATGCCCTAGCAACACTCATGGAAGCTACAGTCAAGAAATCAAATGATGCATCAAGGCAGGAAAAGTCAGCCCATCAGGGGAAACCCCCTTCTAGGAATGAAATTTAAAGGGAACCCACTATGAGTATAGTATGCTTGCTAGTGGCCACCTGAGTCTATTTGTGAGTGAAAGTAGGGGAAACGAAGCAATGAAGGCACAGGCTGAGTTTGGATAAGTGCCATTGGCACCCACTGACATTGAGATGAGAGAGAGAAGAGAAAAGGCTGGCTGGTCTGAAGTTCAGGGAGTTGTGAGAATTCCTGAGCTCACTGGTACTGAACTAACTCCTGGGGCTAAGGCTGAGATAGAAGGTGCCAGCTGGTCTGAAGAAAAGGGAAGTGTGTGTGAACTTCCAAGCTTACAGCAGGTACACATTGGACCTAGCTTGGGTGGTTAGGACTGAGCTGACCAGAAATTCACCAGATGAAGATAAAGATGTTTGCTGCTTTGAGCAAGTATAAATTGTTACAGTTTGATGGATTGAACTTTTGCTTATGGATGCAGTGGCACAAAATTCCAACTGGAATGGAAGATCTTCATATCAAGAAACATACTTGCCTCCTTAGTGTACTGGATTGATGTTGTTGTTAGGTACCATCGAGTTGGTACTGACTCATAGAGACCCTATGCACAATAGAACGAAACACTGTCCGATCCTGGACCAACCTCACAATTGTTGCCACTCTTGAGCCCATTGATGTTGCCACTTTGCCAATCCCTTTGCCAATCCATTTTGCTGGGGGTCTTCCTCTTTTTCTCTGACCCTCCACCCTACCAAACATGATATCCTTCTCCAACGACTGGTTCTTCATGACAATATGTCTGAAGTATGAGAGATGAAGTTTGGCCATCCTGGTCTCCAAGGAACACTCTGGCTGCACTTCTTCCAACACAGACCTGTTAGTTCTTTCGACAGCCCATGACACTTTCAATATTCTTCTCCAACACCATAACTCAGAAGCATCAATTCTCCTACAGTCTTCCTTATTCACTGTCCACCTTTTACATGACTATGAGGTTATTGAAAATACCATGGCTTGGGTCAGGCACACCTTAGTCCTAAAGCTGACATCGTCAACATTTTAAAAAGGTCTTGTGCAGCAAAATTGCCCAATGCAATACGTTGTTTGATTTTTTGACTGCTTCTTCCATGAGTATTGATAGTTGATCAAAGAAGAATGAAGTCCTTGACAAGTCAATCTTTTCTCTGTTGATAAGAATGTTGTTTATTGGACCAGTAGTGAGGATTTTTATTTTCCTTACATTGAGATGCAATCCATACCGAAGGCTGTGCTTTTTGATCTTCATCAGTAAGTATTTTAAGTCCTCTTCACTTTCAGCAAGCAAGGTTGTATTATCTGCAAATCACAGGTTGTTAATGAGTCTTCCTTCAATCCTGGTGCCATGTTTTTCTTCATATAACCTAGCTTCTTAGCTCAGAATACAGGTTGAATAAGTATGGTGAAAGAATACAACCTGTGTCACACCTTTCTTAATTTAAAACCATTCAGTGTTCCCATATTCTGTTCAAACAACTGCCTTTTGTTCCAGGTACAGATTCCTCATGAACACAATTAAGTGTTCTGGAATACTCATATGTTTCACAATGTTGTCCATAGCTTGTCATGATCTACACAATTAAAGGCTTTGCACAATCAATAAAGCACAGGAAGCATCTTTCTGATATATCATTCTCTGCTTTCAGCCAAGACTCATCAGACATCAGCAATGATATGCCTTATTCCATGTCGTCTTCTGAATCTGGCTTGAACCTCTGGAAGTTCTCTGTCAATATATGCTTGCAGTTGTTTCTGTATTACCTTTAGTAAAACTTTACTTGCATGGGATAACAAAGATATTGTCTAATGATTTCCACATTCCATTAGGATTGATAGGGACAGGCAATTTACACATTGGCTATCAGAAATGGGGGAGAGGTAGCTATAAAGTAATGAAGTGGTTGGCTTACAAGATTTCATGGTTTAGCTTAGCTTCAGATTGACGGGGCAAGGTAGAATCCCCACTGAATAGTTTTCTTCTTTTCCAGATGGGTCTGGTGAAAGGGGGTGGGGATGATGCTGATAGGATTTCATGATTCAATTTTGAGTAAATGTTAGCAGGATTAATTGTGATTGTCAAAACTTAATTTGTAGAACACATGTAATTAAAAGGGGGAGTAGTTAATCGTTCAGTTCAGGAACAGAATATCCCAGGGCCATCAAGGAGGAAAGGCATGAGTGGAGCATGAGATCCCTACCTATAAAAGTGGTGACAGCAGAGATGGTGGCAGATGCAGTGGCAGGGAGTGACAGAGCATCAGCAGGCTCTAGGCCCAAGCAAGCCTGTGTGCTTGTGAGCAGTAGGCTAGCATGCAGAATGTGCCCTTTAAATAAATAAATAAATAAATAAATAAATAAATAAATAAATAAATAAATAAATAAATAAATAAATAAATAAATATTGTTTTTTGTGTGTACATCAAATATTTTTGCTTTATTCACTTGTGAAATTAAGCCATAAATGGGGAACCCCAGGGAGGAAGTAGGAGACTATTGTTGTAGGGAGGGGATTGTAATCATTGTGATTAAACTAAGTGTATGATTTTTTAAAATGTAAAACTGATGATTTTGTCTGTAAACCTTCACTCAATTCACAATAAAAAGTGAAAAATTGAAAAAAAAAAAAAAACCTCACAAAAAGAACAAAGAAATCAAATGCAGTATTGTATTAGACAAATCTGCTACATAAGATCTCTTTGAAGTGTTCCAAAGCAAAGATATCAGTTTGAAGATTAAGGTTTGCCTAATACAACTCATAAGTGAGCTCTGGTAGTGTAGTGGTTACGAATCAGGCTGCTAACCTCAGTTCAGCGGTTCGAAACTACCAGTTATTACGTGGGAGAAAGATGAGGCTTTCTGCTCCTGTAAAGATTTACAGCCTCAGAAACCCTGTACAGAGTCGCTGTGAGTCATAACCGACTCCACGGCACATAACAACAATAATTCAACTCATGGTATTTTCAATTGCCTCATATACATATGAAAATTGGACAATGAATAAGGAAAACTGCAGAAGAATTGATTCATTTGAGTTATGGTATTATAGAAGAGTATTAAAATATTAAAGAACAAGCAAATCTGTGTGGACGAAGTACAGCTGGAATTCTTAGAAACAAGGATGGTAAGACTTCATCTAATACTTTGGACATGTTATGATGAGAGACCCGTCACTGGTGAAGACATTATGGTTATCTAGAGGGAGTCCTGCTGTGGTGCTGTGAGCTAATATGCTGGACTGCAAGGCCACTGGTGGTTCAAGCTCACCAACTGCTCTTCAGAAACCCTATACAGGGTCATTATGAGTCAGAACCAACTCAATGGCACTTAACAACAATACAACTAAGTGGAAGGTGAGAGAAAAAGATAAAGACCCTCAACAAGATGGCGTGGTACAGTGGCAGCAGCTATGAGTTCACAGGCAACAGCGGTTGTGAGGACGGTACAGGAGTGGGCAGTGGTTCCTTCTGTTGTCTATAGCGATGCTGTGAGTCAGAACTGACTTAGTATCACCTAACAACAAGAATATAGCTTGCTATGAGTCAGAATGGACTTGTCAGCAAGTTGGTTGGTTTTTGGTTTAAGAAGTATGAAATATTTCTAATATTCATTTGGAGAATTTATTTTAAAAAATAAATTTCTTCACATCAGAGGTCTTCCTTTTCATTATGTAAAATTCTTAAATGGTAGGGATGGAAAAGAAGATCAGATATAGATCAAACACTTTTTTTACAAAAACGAACTTTTTCATTACAAAAAAAAAAGATGCCCTGAATCTAATTTTAATTCTCTTGGAAAGATGTACATACAGCTGCTACTGGTTTCTAAGAAACTCCTGTTCTAGTAAGAGAAAGCTATATTGTCCTCAAGATATTTTCCTTCTTTTTTCTAGTCTGTCTTTCTTGCAATTGAAGATGCAAGTCAGTGTGTTATTTTACTAAGAGCTAATGCACTTTGATTTTGATAAAAAATCAAATGGTCTCAGTTTTAAATTCAGATCATATTGTTAAGATGCATTATTTAATACATTTTTATTTCCTTCCTCGTCCTACCTTCTTTTTTCTGTTTCTATTTGGAGCTCTTGTAGTGTAGTGGTTACGAATCGGGCTGTGAACCTTAAGGTCAGCAGTTCGAAACTACCAGCTGTTCCATGGGAGAAAGATGAGGTTTCTGCTTCCATAAAGATTTACAGCCTTGGAAACCCCGTACAGGGTCGCTATGAGTCGGAACCGACTCCACAGCACATAACAACAACAACAATACCCTTATTATTCAAAGATCTTTTTATAGATTTTCGTGCTTCAGAAGGTTATTATCTTTCAATGTTAAACCACTGAAATATTTCCTTGTAAGGGAAATGTTTTCTCACTGCCAACATTTTCTCCCAAATGTCCCTTATGGTTTGCTTTTATAATAACATTGTTGTTGTTGTTAAGTGCCTTCATGTCTGCTCCATCTCATAGCGACCAAAGAGCAACTGGAGAGTTTGAACCACTGATCTTGTGGCCCAGTACTTATCCTAATAATCAATATTATAATGCCTCTGGTAGCGTAGTGGTTACGAATCAGGCTGCGAACTGCAAGGTCAGCAGTTCGAAACTACCAGCTGTTCCGCGGGAGAAAGATGAGGCATTCTGCTCCCGTAAAGATTTATAGCCTCGGAAACCCTGTATAGGATCGCTATGGGTCGGGACCTACTCGAAGGCACTTAGCAACAACAACAATCGGAAATGGTAAAAAATAAATTGGAATGCATAAATATCAATATTCTAGGCATTAGTGAGCTTAAATGGACTGACACTGGACATTTGAATGTGAAAATCACATGGTTTACTATGCCAGGAATGACAAATTGAAGAGGAATGGTATTGCATTCATCCTCAAAAAGAAATATGAAGATCTGTCTTGAAGTCCAATGCTGTCTGTGATAGAATAATATCCATATATCTACAAGGAACACTAGTTATAGCACTATTAATCAAATATATTCACCAACCACTAAAGTCAGTGATGATGAAATTGAGGAATTCTAGCAACTTCTTCCATCTGAAACTGATCAAAGATGCAACCAAGATGTATTGATAATTACTGGTGATTAGAATGCAAAAGTTGGAAACAAAGAGGAAAGATCAATAGTTGAAAATAATGCCTTGGTGATACTGCATGCTGGAGATCACATGATAGAATTCTGCAAAACCAATGATTTCTTCATTGCAAATACCTTTTTTAAACAACATAAAAGGCAATTATAAACATTGACTTCACCAGATGGAATACAAAGAAATAAAATTGACTAATTCCAAAGCATCTGTGGAAAATAGTGAAAAAATTCCATATCATCAGCCTAAACAAGGCCAGGGGCAGATTGTGGAACAAACCACCAGTTGCTCATATACAAGTTCAAACTCAAGCTGAAAAAATTAAAACAAATCCACGAGAGCCAAAATATAACCTTGAATATGTTGTTATTGTCATGTGCCATGAAGTCGGTTCCGGCTGTAAATCTTTATGGGAGCAGAAAGCCTCATCTTCCTCCCATGGAACAGCTGGTAGTTTCTAACTGCTGACCTTGTGATTTGCAACCCGATTCATAACCGCTATGCTACCAGAGTTCCTATGCTACCAGAGCTCCTTGAATATATCCCACCTGAATTCAAAGATCATCTGAAGAACATATTTGAAAAAGTAAACACTAAAGACTGAAGACCACAAGTGTTGTGGGATGACGTCAAGCACATTATACAGGAAGAAAGCAAAAAGTCATTAAGAAGACAAGAAAGAAGGAAAAGATCAAATTGGATGTCAGAAGAGACACTGAAACTTGCTCTACAGCTCTAAAGCAAATGGAAGAAATGAGAAGGGACAAGAACTGAACAGAAAATTTCAAAGGTCAGCTTGAGAAGACAAAGTCAAATATTACAATGGAATGTGCAATGATCTGGAGTCAGAAAACCAAAAGGGAAGAACATGCTTAACATTTCTCAAGCTGTGGGAACTGAAGAAAGAAATTCACCTATACTTTCGTTATTGAAGGATTCTCTGGGCAAATTATTCAATGATGCAGAAAGCATTAAGAGAAGATGGAAGGAATACACAGAGTGACTGTACCAAAAGGAGATGGTTGATATTCAACCATTTCAAAAGGTAACATATGATCAAGAGCCAATGATCTGAAGAAGGAAGTCCAAGGTGCATTGACGGCATTGGCATAGAACAAGACATGGGGAATTGATGAAATACAAATTGAAATCTTTCAACAAACTGATGCAGCACTGGAGGCACTCACTAATCTATGTCAAGATATTAAAAAGACAAGTATCTGGCCAACTGACTTGAAGAGATCCATATCTGTTTCCATTCCAAAGAGAGGTACCCAGTAGAATGCAGAAATCATTGGACAATATCAATAATACTATATCTAAGTAAAATTTTGCAACAGATGATACAAAAAATGGCTGCAAACATACATTGTCAGAGAACTTTCAGAGGTTCAGGCTATATTCAGAAGAGGAGCTTGTTGTTGTTAGGTGCCATCGAGTCAGTACTGACTCATAGCGACCCTATGTACAACAGAATGAAACACTGTCTGGTCCTGGGCCAATCCCACAATTGTTGCCACGCTTGAACACATTAATGCTGCCACTTTGAACACATTGATGCTGCCATCTCGCTGGGGGTCTTCCTCTTTTTCTCTGACCCTCCACCTTAACAAACATGATATCTTTCTCCAGTGACTGGTCCCTGCTGACAATATGTCTGAAGTATGAGAGACGAAGTTTGGCCATCTTGGCCTCCAAAGAGCACTCTGGCTATACTTCTTCCAACACAGATCTATTTGTTCTTTTGGCAGCCCATGGCACTTTGAATATTCTCCTCCAACACCATAACTCAAAGGCATCAATTCTTCTACATTCTTCCTTATTCACTGTCCAGCTTTCACATGCATATGAGGTTATTGAAAATACCATGGCTTGGGTCAGATGCGCCTTAGTCCTCAAGCTGACATTTTTGCGCTTCAACACTTTGGCAGCTCATGGCACTTTCAATATTCTTCTCCAATACCATAACTCACAAGCATCAATTCTTCAAAAGTCTTTCTTATTCACTATCAACCTTTCGCATGCATATGAGGTTATTGAAAACACTATGGCTTGGGTCAGGCGCACCTTAGTCCTCAAGCTGACATCTTTGCTCTTCAACACTTTAAAAACTTCTACAGCAGATTTGCCTAATGTAATACGTCGTTTGATTTCTTGACTGCTACTTCCATGAGTGTTGATAGTTGATCCAAGAAGAATAAAGTTCTTGACAACTTCAATCTATTCTCCATTGATAAGAATGTTATATTGGTCCAGTGGTGAGAATTTTTGTTTTCTATACATCGAGATGCAATCCATACAGAAGGTTGTGCTCTTTGATCTTCATCAATAAATATTTTAAGTCCTCACTTTCAGCAAACAAGGTTGTATCATCTGCATATCACAGGTTGTTAGTGAGTCTTCCTGCAATTCTGATGGCTCATTTTTCTTCATATAACCCAGCTTCTTGGATTATTTGCTCAGCATACAGGTTGAGTAAGTATGGTGAAAGAATACAACCCTGTGGCACACCTTTCTTAATTTTAAACCATTCAGTGTTCCCATGTTCTGTTCGAACAACTGCCTCTTGGTCCAGGTACAGATTCCTCATGAGCACAATTCAGTGTTTCGGAATACTCATACTTCGCAATGTTGTCCATAGCTTGTCATGATCCACACAACCGAAAGCCTTTGCATAGTCAATAAAGCACAGGTAAACATCTTTCTGGTATTCTCTGCTTTCAGCCAAGATCCATCGGACATCAGCAATGATATCCCTCAGTTTATGTTCTTTTGAATCCAGCTTGAACCTCTGGAAGTTGTCTGTCAATGTATGCTTGCAGCTGTTTCTGTATTACCGTTAGTAAAACTTTACTTGCATGGGATTTCAAAGATATTGTCCGATGATTTCTCCATTCCATTGGGTCACCTCTCTTTGGAATAGGCACAAATATGGATCTCTTTCAATCAGTTGGTCAGATAGTGTCTTCCAAATTTCTAGGCATAAATGAGTGAGTGCCTCCAGCGTCGTTTCACTTTCTTGAGAGATTTCAGTTTTTATTCCATCAATTCCTGGTGCCTTGTTCTTTGCCAATTCCTTTAATGCACCTTGGACTTCTTCCTTCAGTATCATTGGATATCTCTTCAAATGGTCAAACATCAACCATTTCTTTTGGCACAGTGACTCTGTATATTCCTTCCATCTTCTTTTATGCTTTCTGTATCATTCAATAATATGCTCAGAGAATCCTGAACATAGTATCCACCGGTTTTGACAACTAAATTTTCACCTTTCTTAGCAGCTCTCATTGTCTAAATTCCTGTGATCTGGTGTGGTGTTGTAAGATAAGCACTGGACTGCTAACCATAAGATTGGTGGTTCAAACCAGATGCTGCTTCTTAGAAACCCTATACAAGATCTAAGCACTTAATAGCAATGACAAAAAGGAGAAATGACCCAATTCAACTGTATATTATAGAGATCACTTTATTAAGTTTTAAGTAGGACAAAGAGACAGATCATACAGATGAGGGAGACCATCAGCATGAGGCTGTAAGGGTGTCTAAAGGATTCATATTCACATGACTAATTTCTAGAGCACAGAGAACAAGGGAATTTTGTCACAGAGCCACCACTGGTGGCAGATCATTCCACTATAGTTACAGACCCACTACAGAAGTAGAAAGGGGACTATTCTAAATTAGAAAAGTCTACAGAATTGGTCTTCAGGCCCTTTGACCACATAGGTTAGGATATAAACAACACCATGCAACTGGTACTCCAATTTCTACTAAGGGCACCCACAGTTGAGACCCTGAAAGGGAGACTGCTCCTCCCTGGGTTGGCTAATCTATTTTCAAACACACTTGGCTTGAGGGTGAAGCTGTCTCCCTGTTTTCCCAGAATTCTCTTGGTGACTCTGGCAGTTCAGTTGTCAGAAATGTGTAAAGTTCTCAAAGTGGTGTCCGTACCCATATCAAGGCTCAAGATGGAGTTAGGGCTGAAGTCTTCTGCAGATAAAATGCCTATTGATTTCAGGCTTTAGCCCAAACATTGACAGCATTTTCACATATCTATATGTATTCCTTGTCTTGTGCATACAATCCTTAAATAGACAGACATAAAACACTGCGCCAGGCACCCAATTAGATGATAGGAGTACATGTAAAGAAGAAACAAGAATTCCATCCTCTTGTGAGCCTCTTAATCCTTTTGTGGAAACATTCCTGAAGAAATAATGATAGAAAAACTAGCTAAATTAAATCGTTGAAAATAATATGAAGGAAGAAAGATTGTTGTAATATTTTGCAACACAAGAATCTAGGAAGGGTTAGAATGGGGAGGGGTTGATAACAAATTAGTCCCTAAGCAATTTTTTTTATTGTCTGACATTTACATTAGACTTATCACAGTTGTTGTTAGGTGCCATTGATTCGGTTCTGATTCATAGCAAGCCTATGTACAACAGAACAAGACACTGCCCGATCCTATACCAACCTCATAATCATTGTTACACTTGAGCCCATTGCTGCTGCCACTGTGCCAATCCATCTCATTGGAGATCTTCCTCTTTTTCTCTGACCCTCCACTTTATCTAGCATGATGTCCTTTCTAGGTACTGGTCCCTCCTGATAATTTGTCCAAATTATGATAGATGGGAGTCCCCACAACCTGGCTTCTAAGGCACATTGTGGCTGTACTTTCTCCAACACAGATTTGTTTGTTCTTCTGGCAATCCATGGCACTTGTAATATTCTTCGCCAACACCATAACTCAAATGCATCAATTCTTCAATGGTTTTCCTTATCTACTGTGCAATATTCATATGCATCTAAGACTATTGAAAATACCATGGCTTGGATCAGATACACTTTAATCCTCAAACTGACATCTTTGCTCTTGAACACTTAAAAGAAGTTTTGTTCAGCACATTTGCTTAATTCAATACATCATTTGATTTCTTGAATACTGCTTCCATGAGCATTGATGATGAATCCAAGCAAAATGAAGTCTTCAACAACTTCAATCTTTTTCTCCACTTATCGTGTTATTTATTGGTATAGTGGTATTTTTCTTTTCACTAAAGTGCAACCCATAGGGACAACTGTGGTCTTTGGTCTTCAACATTAAGTATTTTAAGTTCTCATCTCTTTTAGCAAAAAAAGTTGTATCATCTGCATATCACAGGTTGTTAATGAGTCTTCCTCCAATGTTCAGATAGGTTTAAGATTGCTTCTTGATATGCAATTAATTTGAGTATGAATTTCTGTAAGCAAATGCAATATTAACTTTTGTGTTGTCAATTTTTGAGAAATACTGTAAATATTTAAACTTTGGTGAACAGTTTTATACAAAATAAGGGAAAGAAAAGCATAAATTTTAGTTTAGAACTAAGGATAACTACATTTTGCTATTTTCATGTATTTATTCACCCACTTAATAAACTTTTATAATATCTCATGGTTGCAAGGGAATGAACTTGGTGTCAAAAGATTTGAGTTGAGTCTTCACTTAAGCATGACTGTTTTCATGCTTTGGCATGAACCTTAGTCTCACTGAGATTTAATTTATTCACCTGTGTTACAGGGAAAATGGTATATACTTTGGGGTCTGTGCAGATAATGTAGATGAAGTTTGGAGCAACATTTGAGGCATGGTTGGTTTTCAATTGATTGTAGTCATCATTTGTTTATGGTGCTGTAGGATAAATAGAGGAAGACCCCCAGCAAGATGGATTGGCAAAATGGCAGCATCAATGGGGTCAAGCATGGCACTGATAGCGAGGATGGCCCAGGATTGGGCAGTGTTTCGTTCTGCTGTGCATAAAGTCATTATGAGTTGGTAACGACTAGATGGCACCTAACAACAACAACAGGATAAATAGTGGATGGCTAAATGCAACATCGGCAGTTCAAACCTACCAGTTGTTCCTTGGAAAGCCTATACAGGGTCACTATGAGTCAGCAATGACTTGATGAGCCTTGACAATAACAACATCTTCATAATTAATACCATTATTTCCCAGGATTGAAAATAACCAGATTAGTTTGAGCCATTGTAATTGCTCTGTAATTCAATAGTGGAAATGTTATTAGAGTTTAAATATTTTAATACAGAGTCCTAGAACTACATTTTCAATGATCATTATCTAAGAGTGCTTACTTGACTACCGTGTGTCCTTTAGAGAATGTTGTAATATATTCTAATTCAATAATTAGAGGTATTGAAGAACCACAGGTTGCGCATAAAAGAACAGGAAATGACTAAATAGTCTTGATTTCAGTAACTTGTATTTATGGTTATGCTAATGTATGTAATTAGAAACTACTTAGTGAAGCAAAGGGTGGTGGGAGTTGATGGTAGAGAAGAGGGTGGAGGCTTGATCTTAGCAGGCTTCATTAGCCCTGTTAAAGATCTTGGCCTTCATCCTACTGGTGACAGAGAGACATGTAACAGTTAGAAGCAGAGGTATGCCACAGACCCATTCGTGTTTCAAATAGCTCTCTCGGCAAATGAGTAGAAGATGGATTAAACAGGAGGCAGAGAAACCAGTTAGAGGTGTCTAACAGATTAGATGAGAAGTGCTGAAGAAGTGAACCTATGAGAAGGCTACAAAGCAATAAAACTGAAAAGTAGCAATGGCCGAGAGCAAGGCAGAATTACATTGAATTCTTATTGAAATAAAATTAGCAGGATTTTTAATGAGTGGAGTGGCATAAAAGTAGCAGCAGTATTTAAGGAATGACTTGCAAGTTGTTGATAATATGGACAGAAAAATGAGGACAGATATTTTTAAAAATTACCTGAAGGGTAAAAAGCAATCACACTTGGGGATTAAGTGAATGGGTGTAGGTAGGAGAAAAAACTCATGGTGACTTATAAGAAGGACCACCTACAACTCTTCTGGTCTTTGGTCATTAGTGTTCAATGCATCAAATCTTCTCTTGAGATGGACTCTAAATTCAAGTGGGATATATTCAAGGCCATATTTTGTTTCTTATAGAGTTGTTTTAATTTTCTTCAGCTTCAACCTGAACTTGTATATAAGCAATTGATAATCTGTTCCTCAGTTGACCCCTGGTCTTGTTTTGGCTGATATTATTGAACTTCTCCATCATCTCTTCTCACAAATATAGTCAATTTGATTCCTGTGTATTTCATATGTAGAGGTCTACATGTATAGTTGCCATTTATGTTGCTGAAAAAAGGTATTTGCAATGACTATATTATTGGTCTTGCAAAATTCTACCATGCCATTTTCAGCACCGTTTTTTTAACTAAGGCCATATTTCCCAACTTCTGATCCTTCATCTTTATTTCCAATGTTTGCACTTCCAATCACCAGTAATTACCAAAGTATCTTGATTATATGTTTGGTCAATTTCATACTGAACAAGCTGGTAGTGTTTTTTTGATATATTTGAATAATAGTGGTATTGACTGGTCTTCCTTGTAGGCATACGGGTATTATACTACCGTAGACAGCATTGTACTTCAAGACAGATCTTGAAATGCTCTTTTTGATGATGAATGTGGCGCCATTCCTGTTGAATTTGTCATTCCCAATATAGTAAAATCAACTGATTATCTGATTCAAAATAGCTAATATTAGTCTATTTCAGTTCATTAATACCAAGAATATCAATATTTATGCATTCCATTTTATTTTGATGACTAATAATTTTTCTGGAGCCCTGGTGTGATACTGCACATAGGTCAGTTGTTCAAACTCACCAGCTGCTCCTTGGAAACCCCATACAAGGTCACTGTGAGTCAGAATTGATTTGAAGGCACTAAAACAACACTAATTTTCCTAGATTCACACTTCAGACATTTCACATTATAACTGGATGTTTGCAGCTGTTTCTTCTGATTTTGACTTCAGACCCATCAGTAAATGAATGTTTTGAAAGTCATTAAGGTCAGCCTTACCGTGAGGAGGCAGCTCTTCCCCAGTCATATGTTGAATGCCTTCCAACCTGAGGGTCTCATCTTCCGACACTTTATCAGACAATGTTTTGCTGCTATTCATAAAATGGTTAGTCACTGACATTTTTATGAATAACAAGAATTTAAGGAATACTAATTGAAATGTTTCAACAAACTAAAGCAGTGCTGGAGGCACTCACTACTCTATGCTGAGAAATTTGGAAGACAGTTAAGTTACCTGGCCAACTGATTAGAAGAGAGCCATGTTTGGGCCCGTTCCAAATAAAGAATGTGGACATTATTAAATAATATCATTACTATAACATGTAAGTCAAATTTTGCTGGAAGTAATTAAAAATACATTTGCAACAATACATTGACAGGCAGGTGTCAGAAATTCAAGCCAGTTTCAGATGAGAAAATAGAACAAATGATAATCATAGTTGATGTAAAATTGATCTTGACTGAAAGCAAAAATACCAGAAAGATGTTTATTTACGCTTTATTGACAGGCAAATGCATTCAATTATGTGGATCTTAACAAACTATTGATGACATTGTGAAGAATGGGTATTCCAGAATACTTAATTGTGCTCATGAAATAAGAGGCAGTCTTTTGAACAGAACAAGGAGATACTAAATGGCTTGAAATCAGGAAAGATGCACACCAGGATTTTATCCTTTCACCATACTTATTCAACCTTTATGTTGAGGAACTAATCCTAGAATCTGAAACAGGTGAAGAAGAACATAGGGTCAGGATTGAAGAAAGATTCATTAACAACCTCTGATATGCAGGAAGCAAAGACGACTTGAAATGCTTACTGATGAAAATCAAAGACTACAGCCTTTTGAATGGATTGCACTTCAATGTAAAGAAAACAAAAAAAATCTCACAATGGAACCAATAAATAACATCATGATAAATGAGAAAAGACTGACATTGTATAAGTCTTCCTTGGATCTGCCCTCAGTGCTCATGAAAGCAGCAGTCAAGAAATCAAAAGACATATAGCATTAGGCAAATCTGCAGCAAAAGAACTTTAAAAACTAAAATAAATAAATAAAGTTTTGAGGTCTAAGGTGTGTCTGACCCAAGTCATGGTATTTTCAATCACCTCATATGAATGTGAAAGTTGGATATGAATATGGAATACTATAAAAAGAAGCAATGCATTTTAATTATGACACAGGAGACGAGAGTATTAAAAATACCCCGGACTGCCAGAAAAACAAATAAGTCTGTATTAGAAGAAATGCAGTCAGAATTCTCCTTACAAACCAGGATAGTGAAACTTTGTCTTTCATTCTTCTGACATGTTATCAGGAGGAAACAGTTACTAGAGAAGGACATCATGCTTGGTAAAGCGGAGGGTCAGCAAAAAAGAGGAAGACCCTGAACAAGATGGATTGTCACAGTGGCAGCAAGAATAGGCTCAAACAAAACATCAGCAAGACTGGGCTGTGGTTTTTCTTTTTCTTACATGGGAGAACATCAGTTTTACATTCATCCTATTGTATTTCATTTCATTGCAATGATTACAATCCCCTCCATGCATCATCATCATTCAACAGTATTTGTTTCTACTCCCTGTGGGTTTTTTGTTTTTTGTTTTTGGTGGGAGTGGGGGAAAATGTACGCCAAAACACTCAGGAATATATTATTTCATTCAAACAACCAAAAGGCATACTTTGCAAGCCTGCCCTCCGGCGGCCAGCACACAGGCCCTCTCCCTCCATGACTCTGGAGTCCCCAGCAGCTCCATCTCTCCAAGTCATCATCTCTGCCTCCATATCTGACATCGCTGCTTCTCTGAATAGTGTCCCACACTCCGTCCACTCCTGCTCTTCTCCCTTTATGATCCCAGGGTCCTCCGCGCCTGGACTGCAAGATTAACCACTCTCTTCCCTTTGTTACAAAATGTCAACCTTTACAGTTGCAACAATCACAATCAGTCCTGATAACAATTATTCACTATTGAACCACAAGAGTCTTATCCCCATCTCCTTTCACTGGCTCCATCTAGACAGGTTGAAAACCACTCAGTGGTGATTCTACCTCCCCCTGCACCCTCTGAAACTATACTCCCTCTTGAAAACTTGTAAGCCAGTCACTTTGTGGCTTTATAGCCCCCTATATTAGGTAGCCAATGTCTAAGTTGCCCATCCCTATCAACCCTGTGTACATAGGGGATGGGGATGATCCTTGCTGTGAAGTTTCCCTCCCTCTTTTAAGCTACTACATCCATAAGTATAGGTCAAGTTCATCAAATTGTAGCAGATTACACTTATTTTCTCTTCTTTCTTCCTCTAGTTGAGTTATGATCATCCAGCCATTGAAGCTAGGTCAAATAGGTACTATCTGTAAGTATGGGAGTTCTTGTGCATCTCCCCTCTCTTCATATCAGCTGGACACTTCATTCTCTGTTCTAACTCCCTGTGACTATGTCCCTGTCTATGGGCTTAGGAGTCCCCAGGTCTCACCACACTGCTGGCCAACCAGGTCTCACTCTAGGTTGACGGAAATCTTTTGAACATGGTCGGACTCAGCCCACATCTTAATTGCTGCTTTTCCCCTACTTGTCCTCATCGGTAGACCAACGTGGTCACCAGCAAGATTACATGCCTGTTCATGTATTCCCTTTGAGTTTCAGTCTTGGAAAGGATTTTGCTGGGCTGTGTTTTGTTCTGTGGTACATAGGGTTGCTTTGAGTTAAAACTGACTCCACGGCACCTAACAACAACAACATGGGAAATCTAGGTGTGATAATAATTAAACATTGGATAATGTGTGTCTGTCCTGAAGATGTACGTCTGGGAGATGAGAACATAAGAGGGGCCTTCAAAAAGTTCATGGGGAAATTCCATTATCTTTAATTCTACTTTTTCCTAGAACTTTTGGAAATCCCCTTTTATGTGACAGCTAACCACAGGAGAGGGCTGCATCTCTTAGGAAACATGGAGGTTGCTATTGATGGTTGCAGTTCAGTTGGCCCATGACTCATGGCGACCTGATGCACAATGGAATGGAATGCTGACTGCTCTCGCATCATCCCCATGGTGGGTTGTGTTCAATAGGGTTTTCATTGATTGATTTTTGAAGTATATTTTGAAGCTCCACTGAAGCCTGTCCAGCATTATGACTACACACAGCCTCCAGTGACAGGTGGGTGGCGGCTGTGCTTGAGGAACATTGACTTGGAAGACAGAATACATAGAGTGAAATAGCAGTGCCACCTTTATCATCTTCCTTGACCTTAATATATCAAACCTGTTGGTTCATCAAAAAACATCTTTCAGATGTGTCACATTTATTGCATTATCACACAGCAAGATTCTAATTCCAGTTCTTACTTCTCTCCCAAAGAATCTTCTGACTATACTCCATCCCTAGTCTTCTCTGGTAGAGCCATCAGAATTTTCTTTCTGCAACAAAAATCTGATCTATATTCAGTTGACTTGATGATTAATGCCTATGACAACATCCCTGCTAATTACAGACCAGACTCTGTAATATGAAATACATCTCGATTCCAAATTCTCGGGTACCCTAGTCTTTAACAACTTTTCCTCCATCTCCTGCACATATCCTGCATTTTTTATGCTTTGACATCTTTACTTAAGCTCCTGGCACTCACTGAAATATCCTTCCCCACCTTGTTTACATGATCAGCCTTCAAGTATCACTCAGATGCCATTTTGTGTTCTGGAATTTTCCTGACTTCTAAGCTCCCATACCATTCCCAGTTCAAGTGTGTGTGTGTGTCCATCTACATGCGGGTTCACATTTGTGAACCCTTCATGTATAACCTTACTATCTTAGTCTTGTTATATCACTGCTAGCAAACCAGAAGCATCCAGTAATTATCTATTAAATTGGGTAATGCATAAATAAATGAATTCATTAGTATTCTATTGATGAATGTATGGGAAGAAAAAAAAATTGCTGAATTATTTGGTTTCTGTGAGGAGAGATATATAAATCAGGGTCTGATTAACACAGGTTCATACAGAAAAATTAATCCTTTTTAAAAAACCTGGAATCTTGAGAGACATAGTCTTTGCAATGGTCTTAAGAAAAACAATCAAGGTAAACTATGAAAAGAGGTGGGGCAACAGTGTCTGTAAATACTATCTTTATCACTGAGTGAAATATCACTAAATGAAATGAACTGATGTGAAGCTGAGAAATAAATCACCTAGTTGCTATACATAGTTAAGGAGCTCTGGTAGCATAGTGGTTACGAATCGGGCTGCTAACCTCAAGGTCGGCAGTTCAAAACTACCAGCGGTTCCACGGAAGAAAGATGAGGCCTTCTGCTCCTGTAAAGATTTACAGCCTCGGAAACCCTGTACAGGATCACTATGAGTCGGAACCGACTCCACAGCATATAACAACAATAACAACATACATAGTTACTCAATAGTTTATCCTGAATTGTAAAGATGAGCTATAGTACCTATATAAACTTTAAATATAGTTGCATTGTAACTGGTCATTTTAAATTGTAGTAACCATTTCCTGAAATTTAAAAAAATCTCTTAAAAAGTATCAGACAGTTTGCATACTTTATATACTGAGTAGAGCAATATTTTTCCTTAGTAATTTAAGACCATCTTTATAAGGTGAATTATGGTATAATAAAAGTATATATACATATATGCTTTCTTCCCTGTCCTAAACGGCCTGACAAATACCTAGTCTTCCTTTAGAGTCAGGTCAAATATTATCTCCAGTATAGACTTCTTGTATAAACCAATTAGCCTTTAATCCTTTGTGACCCATCTGTACATGAGCAAACTATTATAACACCATAGATAGCATTTTGTTATGCTCAGATGTTACAGGTTTTTAATCTTTCTATTAGAAAATAAGCTCACTGACATTAAGATTTAAAAGAACACCTAGCACAGTGCCGTGTACAAGGTAATAAGAAATGCTAACATGTGTCGAGAAATCCCTGAGTTGCAGAAATAGCTAATTTGCTCGTCTGTTAACCAATAGCTTGGAGGTTTAAGTCTACCCAGAAATGTCATGGAAAGAAAGACTCGTAGTCCACTTTCCAAAAAATCCGTCATTACAAACCCTTTGAAGTACAGTTCTACTCTGTTACACTGTTGGAATTGGTCACCATGTGTTGGGATTGACTCAGGGGCAACTGGTAGCTTTTAACATTTATTGGGCATTTAGGATGTGCCAGGTAGTTCAAAGTATTTCACATTAAGTTCCTGGATTACAAATGTCTGCTTTACAGACAACTGAATGTTATAAATTTGTCCTCACTTAGAAACATTGAACAACCCATATTAGTAACAAGTTCTTCACAACCACCTTCACTTACTGCATATGTAGTTTTTAAATCATTGAAAAGGCTTTGGGCCTTCAAATCTCAACTTAAAGGCACACATAGGAATGGATCTCATTCATAACCTGAAGACCGCCCGTACAGATTTTTAGCTCATTGAACTCCGAATCGTTCCTCACAGATGGTAGAGCACTGTAGGGTAGGTACCCGAATGCTAAAGGAAAGGTCAGTGTTTCAAACCCCCAGTCACTCCTTGAAAACATACAGGGTGGCTGTGAGTCAGAACTGACTCAGCACTTAACAACAGCAACAACAAAAACAGATAGGTATAACTTTAATAACTAACCTGAGTTTTAAGACATTTCAATGTAGATTTGAAAAGAATTGTTTGTTTGTTTAACCTATTCTTAACAAAAAAATCTATACAGAGAAGAATTTCAAATTCTGATAGAATCTATACTTTCTGGAGCCAGGAAGCTTGGATGAACTGCTGAAATGATGGCCCTGAGATCATCTTTAAACCTGAAACCAAACATTTCCCCTGAAGTCATCTTAAACCCAAACAGTAGTGTGACTTCAATAGTAAAGATTGTTTTCCTTGAGCGCTATGCTCTTGTAGGATCTATCTACATGGGATAAAATTGATAATTGCACACAGAAGATGAGGTAGGAAACTTAGAGAGCAGTGAGGTTAAGTTAATGGGGGGGTGGGGACAGCATGGAAAAGAAGAGAGAGAATGTTTGTTTAACTCAAAGAATGTAATCAATGTTGCTGAATTGTATACGTAGTGGGTGTTGAATTTGTGTGTGTTCTTCTATGTATACTCTCAACAACAAAAAAATTAAAAGAAATAATTTCTTTTAAAAAATAGAAAGAGCAGATAGGTAATGTTAATAGTTCTGCTTGATAGGTAACGAAGCACACTCAGAGAGTTTAAGTGATTTGCTTGAGGTTGTACAGCTAGTAATTCCTGCCTTTAGAATTTGAAACCAGAGATGCTAGCCACAAATTCTGCCATTTTAAGTACCTCCTTCTATTGCCTGTTAGAGTTGTTGTTGTCAAGTGCTGTGCAATTGGCTCTGATTCACAGAGACCTTGAATAGGGTTTCCAAAGAGTGGCTGGTGGGTTTGAACTACCGAGGTTAGCATCCAGTGCTTTTCATACAGCTCCACCCTAGGAGTTGTTATTGTTAAGTGCTGTCGAGTAGGTTCTGACTTATGGCGACCCTGCTGAGGAGATGCTGGTGAGCTTGAACCATCGATCCTTTGGTTCAAACTGACCTTATGGTCTAGTGGCACTTAAAAATGTTTGCAGAATGAATTAACACATTTCTTTTTAGCAGGATGTGTCTTTGAGTGCCTTCTCTAAACTCTAAAAATACCCTTCCTTTTTTTTAGCAAAATGTGCAATCCTTTTACATTGTGGTTAAGTTTTGGGGTTTCAATCTATTTTTAACTAAGTTTACTAAGAGCTTTCTCTATTGCTTTCCAGACCTGCACACTTTTCTAGTACTTCTATTTTCCCCTCCTGTTTCTTTCTTTCACATTAGTGAAAGAAATAATGATTATACACTCTTTTGATTGTTTGTCTAACAGTTGCCTGTTCTCTCTTACTGTTCTGGCGATGTTCACTTGTCTCTCTCCTCTGTCTGTGTTACCAGAAGTTGACTTCCTTGCACAGCATCAATGCGCCCTCAGGATTTCTTGCTTCTAGTTGGATTCCACAAATAGGAGACGATGGCAGGATATTGGAGGATGGAAAGAGCGTGAGTGATTCTACAACAACCTCTGCAAGTCTCCCCAGCAACGGGATGCAGGCTGAGTGGGTGGACTTTGTTCCTCAATAGAGGTCACTCCTTCATTGTTGTTGTTATTGTTAAGTGCCATCACCGTTTGTTCCAAGAGGAGCAGTTGCTGAGTTTGAATGCAATTGAAACTGAACTTGTGGTGCCGTGTTTATCCTACAGCACCACACCTGGACTCCTATTAAGTGACCTTATTCACATTGCTTTTTTTCCCCCCATCTGGTTTGCAGTAACCACTTTCCAGGGCAAACTGGTTAATTCTGGTTTGATCCCCTGCTAAAAATATTCTGCATTTTAACAGGATATTCAGGTGATTCTTAAAGATACCTAGGAGGTTCTTCTGTCACAGAATCTACATTTTGACAAGATCCCTAGATGATCTTGTTATTATTTTTTAAAACATTGTAACAAAAATTCTTATACATTTTAACATTTATATATAAGAATCTTCTAGGGATCTTGTTAAAATATAGATTCTGATTGAGTATATCTGGAGTGGAAATACCAATTCTCTGCAGGACATGAAACCAGGGTGAAATGCTGCTTCCTCTTTTCCTCTCCAGCTGTAGGCAAGGTAATAGCTCCTGAGGTTCTCACTGGACAGGAGTGGCCTGACCACACTTTGTAATTTGAACTTTACTAAACCACTCAGTTTGACTGTACCATTTCTGTCCTTTGGGGACCCTGACTAATAGACTCTCCGTTCCTTTCACTCTTCTTAACAGAATTCTGACTTGATCTGTGTACTCACCCTTTTGCTTCCAGTCCATGTGACTGAGGAAAAGATGATCTTCAACTTCACCTTCAGGGTGAAATCCTCATCGGTATCAGTCAAGGAGCTCTGGTAGTATAGTGGTTACCAGTCCGACTGCTAACCTCAAGGTCAGCGATTCAAAACTACCAGCTGTTCCACGGGAGAAAGATGCGGCTTTTGGTTCCTGTAAAGATCTGCACCCTCTGAAACCCTACGCAGGGTTGCTATAAGTCAGAACTAACTCCATGGCACACTACAACCATAAGCCAGCCATAGAATCCTTATCCCCATTTCTAGAAAGTAGTTTGGGGGCTAGGCTTAACACAATGCAAAATATTTCCTTTGGGACTGCCACCATGCCACATAGGATGGACACCAAGTTTAGGTGTGGCACTGTCAGATAAGCACTGGAATTTGGACAAGCACTGTCATGCAAGATAGGTTTAAACTATAAGGATGACAGTTCAAACTGACCAGCCACTTCTCAGAACCCCTATACAGGGTTCTGTGAGTTGGAACCGACTTGACAGCACTTAATAACAATAGACATGCTACAGGGAGAAGGTTGATTTAATAGTCGAGAAAACCCTTTCATCTTGTGTTGGACTTGAAAAAGTACTCGGCTATCCTAAGTGTTGCTGCATCAATTTTGCAGCCATAAGGGAAGGCAGTCTGAAGACAACTAACCAGAGAAGAGTGGAGAGCCAAGCACATTGCCAAGACCAAGCTGGAGACCTGAGGATATCAAACCTGGAGCCTGTCTTCCCTGTAGAGTCCTTTTCCATAAAATAAACGATGCCTTGTTTTTTAAGCCTACTTATAGGGATTCCCTATATCATTTCTCTACTGTTTTGATCTTTGCAGTCGCTATGTTTATTTAAGGAGTCCTGGTGTGGTGCTGCAGGTTAATGCGCTGGACTGCAAAGCTGATTTGAACTGCAGGGTTGGCAGTTCAAGCTCACCAGCCGCTTCTTGAAAACCCTATACCAGGTCGCTTTGGGTTGGAACCAACTCAATGGCACTCAACAACAACAGCATCTATTTAAAGAAGCTCTGGTGGTACAGTAGGTTAATCTTTGGACTGCAAACCAAAAGTCAGTTCAAACCCACTGGCAGCTCTGCATGAGAAAGATGATGCTGTCTGCGTCCTTAAAAATCTTCAGCCTTGGAAACGCTGTGGAGCAGTTCTACTCTGACCTATAGGATCGCTAGGAATTGAATGGACTCAGTGGCAGTGGGCAACGGGCACATTTATTGAGGAATCCCTGAGTGGTGCAGAGATTAAGTGCTCAACCACTAAGTGAAAAGTTGGTGGTTTGAAACTACCCAGAGGTACCAAGGAAGATAGGCATACAAATCTACTGAAAGATCAGTTCTACGATGTGTACACAGATCGGGTCACTATGTGTCAGAATTGACATGATTGATTTGGATTTGGAACATTTGTTGAGTGGTTTCTATTTGCCATAACAGTAAACCATAATGAAGATAGGTGCTATTATCAGCCTTGTTTTACACATGAATTAGCTAACTAAGGCTTCAACATGTTCATTAATTAGTCATGACCACATAACTAGTTGGTAAGGACTCCATTTGTAGGTCCACCTGAGTCCTTCTGATTGAAGCTTCTGTTCTTAAGCAACATGCCATTCAGTTTGACATTAACTCCTTTTTGAGACTGCACTTCCAAACAACTGAAGTGTTGTTAGAAATTTTATCTCTAGATGATCTCATATTTTGATAATAGAGAGACAGTGCACTTTTGGTGGTCAACATTTTCTTGAGGTAAGGAGTTTTGGTGGTGCAAGCAGTTAGCATACTCGGCTGTTAAACTAAAGGTTGGTAGTTTGAGTTCACCCAGGGGTACCTTGGAAGAAAGATCAGGCAAAAATTCAGTCATTGAAAACTCTTTGGAGGATGGGTCTACTCTGGCATCCATGGGTTCACCATTAGTTAGGATCAACTCTATGGCAACTGATTAGTTAATGTTGAACAAATCCATGGTGAAAACAAGCAAGGGGTCAGTCTTTGAAAGTGAGATTCCTGTTTACCTAGACAATCTATAAAAATCATGGCAAACATCTGGGGAAAAAATTAGGAATATTCATAAAGTTTAGGGTCAGTGCCAGAGGAAATTAAGTGGAAATGATCTTACTTGGTGAAAATGTCATGTGGTATTTTTGGTATAAATGTTAAATGAAGCTTTAGATTATAAAATGCAATGACACAGAGATTAGAATCAGACTGAATTAAATCTAAATGCATATTTGACCCTTACTAGCTCTGTTCTTGTTTTACCATCAATATACTTCTTAAGTTGAATTTTGAAATTTTGTCTCTGCATTATGCTTTCTAAAACCCCGTATTGGACGTTGTGGGCTGAGATAGGTGAATGAAATTCTATCAGTCTTATCTCCTGCAACAAAAGTATGCATTTGCACATACTCATAGCTCTCTTGATCCTGATGAAATAATATTTTAGTGTGCTGAAGGGAGAAAGATATTGGCCTGAACTGTATGTTTGTCTACATGGGGTAACTCTTGGACTAAATCAGCTGAGGCAGACATATTGACACAGTGAATTTCAAAGACAAGTCTAATGGCAGTATTTCCTTCTAATCTGGCTGATGTGAGAAGAGAAGTATAATGTTTACTAACAGCCCATAAAAATTGTAACTACAATAGAGAGCCAGAAGATGAAAATGGGAAGTGCTCAACACAGAGCTCCCATTTTCTTCTGAAATGAATTCACATCATGGGATGTGCTGCGTTGAATGAATTTCCTTCCTCTTACACTCCCACTTACCTTTCCTTTAAGTGTCAAATGAAGGGGTGGTGGAAAATGCACCGCACCAGTCATTTTGACATTCCTTTGCAAATTAGTCAGGCTTTGCTAGTGCAGGTTGACTCTACCACGCAGGGGGCTTTCAGCTTCGGGAATCTGGCAGGAGTTCAAGAGCAACGTGTTGCTTTGAACTCTCTTGTTAGCTGTGCAAAATAAACACCATCCACCTTGTAATAAAAAAAAACATCAGCAGGAGGAAAAAAAGAGAACATTCTAAAACCCTCCCTTGAGACTTCAAAACCCTCGCTGGAGCGGCTAAATTAGGACAGGAAAAATAAGGGCTGCTTGTGAAAAGAAAGAAGGGGAAAAGAACTATCCTACAACCAATGCACAAAAATAACAATCGCTGAAAACTAATTATGTTTTCATGATCACAAATGCACCGAGAGTTTGAAAGCTCAAGTCGCATCCTGATGCTGCTATAAAATGCTTCCTGGCTAATTATTTGCCAGTACAACTGTTCACTTCCTGTGGTAGATTTATGCTAAATCCTGTTATTAGTCTTGCTTTGCAATTGCCACTGTCTACAACTAGAAGCAGGGCTGAAAGACTACAGTCAGCCTTTTATTACACAACATGTGAATCGAGATTTGACCCAATGTCCGACCACTTCCCCTTTTTAGTTTTTATGTGAGCTTGCTGAGTCTTTCCCTATAAATCACTGGGTTCCAATGAACTTTTACTCTTTTTACTCTCCTTTCAACTCCAGTACTTTGTGTATGAGCGCACACTTTAAAATAAACCACACAATTTATTTTTCTCTTTAAACAGTACTTTAAACCTTTTCATCATATGCAATTTCTACAGTTCTTGCTCCAAAAAATATATGAAACCCATGTTTAATGCCTTGGTTTATTTCAGCAGTTGAAGATGAAGTGGTAAAAAAAAAAAAAAATTAATTGATCAAAACAATTTACAAATAAATGTTATATGCATACTGTAACTATGTTGTTGTTGTTGTTAAGTGCCGTCGAGTTGGTTTCGACCCATAGCCACCCTGTACAGGGTTTTCGAGGGTGTAAATCTTTATGGGAGTAGAAAGCCTCATCTTTCTCCCACAGAACAGCTGGTAGTTTCGAACCGCTGACCTTAAGGGTACTTTCTGCAGAAACTGTTAAAAATTTTCTAGAATATTTTATATTTTTGGCATTTTATGTAAATTTGTTAACACACTCTACATAGAATTTTTTCTTCAGATGAAAGTACAAAAACATGAATTATTGAAGAAAAGTCTTCTAAAATATAATTGACATTTTTCTAAATCTCCAAAATACAAATATAATGTTTTTGGTCTGTGGCACTCCTATATTCATGAACATAATCATTATATTTTGAAAATGTTTTCAGATTCAGAAATAAAACAAAGATATAAAGACCATAGGTTTTTAAGAACAAAGTAGATATTGAAGAATATGATACTGAAAACCGTTAGAATTGTAACTAGGACTTGTCCTTCACTTATGTACTCCATTCTTTTTAGTTTAATAATTACAGGTACAGCTTTCTTTAAAAAACACAGTAACACTATAGCCACAGGAATAGTCCTTGTGGACTTTAACATTTTCTCACAGATCTTTTTCTGATATCTATGTAGAGAGTTGACATTAAAAGCTTTGAAAATCTTTTATCAATCATAAATACCTTTTATTCATGAAATTATGCTTTTAGGAACTAATCCTATAGGTTTAAATATGTACTCAAGTAAACAAGGATACGTGCAAAGATGTGTTGTCTCTAGATTCCTTTTTTTAAAATTGTATCTTACTGTGAATTTGCTACCAGCAAGCCAATGCTGATTCAGGGTGATGTTATAGAACATAATAGAACTGCTCTCTGGGATTTCTGAGGTGGTAAATCTGTTCAGAAATAGACTGCCTCATCTTTCTCTTGCAGAGTGGCTGGTGGGTTTGAACCACCAAATCTTTTATTATCAGTCTGATACTTAATCCATTGTACCACCAGGGCTCTTGGACAACCAAAATGAACATAAGTGGAGAGTTAAATATTTAACACTCTCTCAAACCATAAGATACTGTATTAGAGACAGAGTCCTGGTGTGGCATTGTAGGAGAAGCTGGACCACAGGTCAATTTAAACTGCAAGGTTAGTGATTCAAACCCACCAGCTGTCCCTTGGAAACCCTATACAGGGTCACTATGAGTCGAAACCAACTTGACTGCACTAAACAACTACAACTCTCTCTCTCTCTCTCTCTCTCTCTCTCTCTCTCT
>NW_006408523.1:37660096-37661336 GCF_000296735.1 Chrysochloris asiatica
TCAGAACCAACTCAATGGCACTTAACAACATATTGGAGTTCTGGTGTGGTGCTGTGGGATGATGCATTGGACTGCAAAGCCAGTGCTTCAAAATCACCATCAGCTCCTCGGAAACCCTATAGAGGGTCACTATGAGTCTGAACTGACTCCACGGCACTTAACAACAACAACAACGTTGCTTGACTAAACATTGAGCCATGGGAGTGAGTACAATTCCAAACCTGAAGGGTGACCAAGGGCCTTAGTCTCAGGGACAACATAAATATTTTGTTGTTGCTGCTGTTAGGTGTCATGGAGTTGGTTCCGACTCATAGCAACGCTGTATAGGGTTTCTGAGGAGCAGCTGGTGAGTATGAAATGTTGTGGTCGAGTGTTTTACCTAGAGCACCATCTCAGGTCTCTACATTTTTGAGGAGGAAGGAAGGAGAGGTGGGAGCTGTATATATTGAAAATGCTTATGATCATTGTTAAGTGAAAAAAGCAAGTAGCAGATAATGTGTATCCCAAAACACAAACAAAACTTGTAATCATAGCACCAATCCTGTGTTGTTGTGGTGGTGTGCCATTAAATAGGTTCTGTAAAGGGTTTCTGAAAACAGCTGGTGAAGCTGGTGAATCTGGACAGCCAGCCTACTGGTTACCAGTATAGTGCTTATCCTATAGTGCTATACAGAATAATAGAATTAAAAAGTAATAAATAAATAAACAAAATGATGTAAGTGTGTGTATTTACAGAAGAGTTCTGGAGAGTTAGACACAGTTTGTGAAAAGTGGTCATTTCTGTGGAGAGGTGTTGTATGTCCATAAGTTTTTCAACAATGTATTGATTTTGTTGCATTAGCAACCCATAAGTCAATGCCTTCTCAAGAGACCTACATTCTCTGATGGAGTTTGTGGAAACTGTCCTGCAAATGCCTATTGTCCTATCTCTGTTTCCTGCTCTCCTGGACTTGTTTTCATTTTCTTCAGCTTCAGTTTGAATTTGCATATGAGCATTTGATGGTCTGTTCCACAATCTGCCCCTGACCTTGTTTTGGCTGATGATATGGAGCTTTTCCAATGTCTCTTTCCACAGATTTAGTCAATTTGATTTCTGTGTATTCCATCTGGTCAAGTCCATGTGTATAATCGTCTCTTATGCTGTCTAAAGAAGATATTTGGAATGAACAAATCATTGGTTTTGCAGAATTCTGTCATGCAATCTCCAGCATAATTTCTATCACCAAGGTCATATTTTCCA
>NW_006408523.1:37663690-37664744 GCF_000296735.1 Chrysochloris asiatica
ATACAAGAAAGGGGAGGGAATGGAAGAACAAAGCAGATGGGAGAACAATTAGGCAGTTATGCATTGACTAAGTGGGACAGAGGTAAATAATGATGTACGCACAACCTTGGAACAACAGGACTCTGGGATACAGGGATTGAGACATGGTTGGAATGGGGAAAATGCAGGAAATAACGTTAAGATGCTTGGCTGACTTTTGAATCATGGTTTCCCTGGCATACCGTTATAAAATAAACACTGGAGGGAGAGAGAAAGAAATAGCCAGAACTATCACCATAGAAAGCTTGTAAGTCCATCTTTTACCTACAACTGATTGGAATGCCTAAAATGGGGCTACAAAGCGCCCATTGAAGGAGGCTTCCTGCGGAACCTCTGCATTACATAAGACCATAGGTGGAATCCTGAACTGCCTCCAGAATCTTCAGCAGTGGGAAATTTCCACTTGAAAGGACAAGAAGAGGAGCCTGGAGTGGCTAGAAAAGAAGATACTTCTTAAAAGAAAGATCAGCAGGAAAAATAGAAAACAATATAGGCAAACCAACTGACTACTACAAGAACAAGCAAGTTGCTTGCCCAGGAAACATCAAGGCAAGTGGTTGGGTCCCCTCAGAGCAAACTCCTTTCCAAGACTAAGACTCAATGGGAATACATGCTCTGATTGGTGACCACGTTCATCATTGATAAGGAGAAGTGAGGGAAAAACAGCATGAAGCTGGGAACTAACCCTACAACATTCAATAGACTCTTGTGAACCCAGGTGGAGACCTGGTTGGCCAGCAGTGTGGCAAGACCTGGGGACTCTTGGGCCTAGAGTCAGTGATATAGCCACAGAGGACTAGAGTGGAGAGTGATGCATCCAGCTAATGAGAAGAGAGGGCACATGCACAAGAACACCCACACTTGCAGAAAATACCCACTTGACCTGGCTTCAATGAATGGATGATCAGAGCTCAACTAGAAGAAGTAAGAAGAGGAAAAAAAGAGTAATCTGATACAATTTGATGAACTTGACCTACACCTATGGATGTAGTAGCTCAAAAGAGGAAACAAATCT
>NW_006408523.1:37664844-37668792 GCF_000296735.1 Chrysochloris asiatica
AATCTCTGCTTCTTCTCTTGCTCCTTTAATCTCCTTTATATCTTTAAAAATACTGATTTAAAACACACTTTATACTAATCCCTTTTCATTAACATAACAAAGACAGTCTATTCCCAAGTGACATTATCACCACTGGCATAGAGGTTATGATTTATAACACATGTATCTGGGGATGAAATTCAATCCATAACACTTTCCAAACACACACACACACATGCATACACACAGAGAGACACATATATGGGCTTCCCTCCCATTCCTCTTCCAGTGGTGCCAAGTTTCTGATCTGACCTTTAAATTCAGAAAAAATGTCTTGAGATGGATGGGCAGGGGAATACTGGGGGAAAACATAGGTATTGCTCTGGACCCTGGCTCACTATTTTTTTTTTTTAAACACAATGTTTTATGAGAGGTTGTTAAGTGTAGTGAAGTTGGTTCTGACTCATAGTAAACCTATTTAGGATTTGTAAGAACGTAAATTTTTGCAGGGACAGTAAGTCTCATCTTTCTCCCATGGAAAGGCTGGTGGTTTTGAAATGTCCACCTTGTGGCTGCTGGTCCAGTGCTTATTTTACAGAGCCATCCGTGCTCCCTATACGTGAAAGATTTTATTTTACAAATTCAGAGTCCTGTGGTTACCCAGTAAGATAAGAACAAGGTCCATGTTTCAAACCCACTAGCTGCTCCTCAGAAACAGGGTCGTTAGGAGTTGAAATCTACTCGATGGCATGTAATAACATTATATAAATTCAGTATGCTGTAGTGCTGTGGGATAAGCACTGGATTGCTAATCAGCAGCTCCTTGGAAACCCAAACAGGGTCCTTAAGAGTTGGATCCAACTCAATGACATTTAACAACAACAAAAATTGAAACTTGTTCACATCAGGATGCAAAGTAATTGGTATATTAACACCTGTCATATAGGTTGTGAAGGAGTGCTGCAGTGCAGTGCTTATGTATTCAGCTACTAGCTGACAGGCCAGTGGTGTGGAGCCATCAGCCACTTTATGGGAGAAAGATGTGGCATTCTGCTTCTGTTAAGATTTATAGTCTTGAAATCCCTATGGGCAGTTCTACTGTGTCCCAAAGGGTCACTATGAAGCAGAATTGACTCAATAGCAATAGATATGATTTTTGTCAGTATATTGCTGTTATTAGGTTCCATCAAGTAAGTTCCAACTCAAAGTGACCCTAAGCACAACTGAAAGAAACACTGCCCAGTCCTGGACCATCCTCACAATTTTTATGTTTGAGCCCATTGTTGCTGCCAATGTGTCAATCCATCTCATTGGGGGTCTTCCTCTGTTTTGCTGACCTGACACTTTTTCATGCTTGATATTCTCCTACAGGTACTAGTCTCTCCTGATAACACATCTGAAGTATGAGAGACCAAGTCTTGTCATCCTGGCTTTTAAGGGGTATTCTGTCTGTACTTCTTCCAACACAGACTTTTTTGTTCTTCTGGCAGTCCACGATACTTTTAATATTCTTTTCCTTTCCAACACCTTAATTCAAATGAATGAAGTCATCTATAGTCTTCCTTATTACTGATTAGTATCGTTGTTAGGTGCCATCAAATTGGTGCCAACTCATAGCAATCTTATGTACAACAGAATGAAACACTGCCTGGTCCTGCACCAGCCACCAAATAGTTGCTACATTTGAGCCCCCTGCTGCTGCCACTGTGCCAATCCATCTCAATGGGAGTCTTCCTTTCTTGTTGACCCTCCGCTTAATCAAGCATGATGTCTTTCTCTAGGGACATCATGCTTGATAACATGTCTGAAATATGATAGCTGAAGTCTGACCATCTTAACTTCCAAGGAGCAGTCTGGCTGTACTTCTTCCAACACAGATTTGTTTGTTCTCTGGCAGTCCATGGTACTTTTAATATTCTCCTCTAACACCATAACTCAAATACATCAATTCTTCTATGGTCTTCCTTATTCAGTGACCAAATTTCACATGCATATGAGGTTATTGAAAACATCATGGCTTGGGTCAGGTGCATGTCTTTGCTCTTGAACACTTTAAATAGGTCTTGTGCAGCAGATTTGTTTGTATAGGTTGTGTAAAAAAAAAAGTATTATTTTAATTAATATTTAATTATTTAATTAATTTATTGAGCACTGTGTGGTAGGCCATGTGATAGGCATTTATTTTTTACACAATCTAGGATGGTTTTCTTGTTAAGTGCCATTGAGTCGCTTCTGTCTCATAGAGACTCTGTATAGGGTTTCTGAGGCTTTAAATCTGCATAGGAACAGAAAGCCTAATTGTTCTACCTCAGAGCGACTGGTGGGCTTGAACTACAGAATTTGTAGTTCAAAATCCAGTGCTTATTGTATAGGTTGTGTTAAAAAATAAATAAATGCTTACCATAGGAACTACCTCATAGTGTTCAATAAATTATGCATAAAACATATTAATATCACCTGTGGCAGTTAGCTTATTTTTATTTTGTTGTTGCTACAGCATGTTTATAGAAGTTTCCCTGGATTTTTAGCAAGTAGGAATGAGGTTCTGGTATTTGTCTTGGTTATATTTCTGGGATCAACTGTGTTGATAGCATGCTACACATCAGGATTGCCATCAACCTATTTGGTGGTGGTAGCTGTGTGCCTTGGAGTCAAGTCGGTCTCATAGTGACCCTATATAGGTTTTCTGAGGCTATAAATACTTATGGGAGCACAATGCCTCACCTTTCTCTTGGGGAGCAACTGGTGACCTTGTGGTTAGCAGTCCAACTCCTAACCCAGTAGGTTAGCAGGATTCCTTAACAATGTATTTACAGGCAATAGTATCAATACATGGTTTCACATGGTTTTTCTTATTAAAGTCACACGCCTGAAACTCATAATCTGAATGAGGCAGCTTAATTCTTGGGACCTGGGGAAGATTATGAATGATGACTTTCAAATAGCCTTGCATTTGCTAGAAAATATTTACCCTATACTACCTTGAAGTATTGAAGTCTGTTCTTTGGGAAGAGGCAATGAGCAGCTAGACACAAATCCATTAACAACATGGGAAGAGATAGCTCATGAGAAATCATTAGATTTAGGAATTTTGCAATCAAGTAAACAGTAACAGGTTTGTCAAAGTCTATTGCATACACAGGTGAAACTCCTAGGTGTAACTGTCAGATGACCTGAATTTCAAATTAGTTATGCTGACATACAACCTTGATTTAACTTTAATTTAACGTCAGATTCCTCACCCTCATTTGTAAAAGAGGACCAATGATGCCCATCTAATAGTGTCTCTATAAGGATAAAATGTGAAATAATTTTTTTTTTTTAACCTAGAAGACATTTGGAAAATATTAATTATGGTGTTTTTGTTTTATTTTGTGTGTGTGTGTCCATTAAGCCCAATCCCTTGCTTCCTGCAATAGCCTGGCTTTGGTTTAAAAAATGGGTACTGTGAGCTGTCTATATTACAGTTACTATAGTAAGTGTGGGGTTAAAGCACTTATACAAGGATGGCTGAGGGAATGAATGGATGCCTTCTAGTATGTAGTATCTAGGACTTGCTGGAGAGACAGACGAAGATGTGTATTTACATATCTGTGTAATAGAAGCTAACAGTTAATCGTTTGAAGACTGAGAACACTGACTGAGGAAAAGTACCCACAGTATAAGACATTTTAAAATTAAAGAATTATCCAGAAAATTGAATCCTGATGTGGCTCTGTAAAATAAGCACTGGACTGCTTACTTCAAGGTAGTCTGTTCAAACCCACCAGCTGTCCCTTGAAAACTCTATACAGGGTCACTATGAGTCGTAGAAGAATTGATGCCTTTGAGTTGTGGTGTTGGAGGAGAGTACTGAAAGTGCCATGGACTGCCAAAAGAACCAATAAATCTGTTTTGGAGGAAGTGCAGCCAGAGTGCTCCTTGGAGGCCAGGATGGCTAAACTTCGTCTCTCCTACTTTGGACATATT
>NW_006408523.1:37676766-37684394 GCF_000296735.1 Chrysochloris asiatica
TAGACCCAGAGAGGGAGAGGGGTGTGTGCTGACGACTGGGGGGGGAGCAGGCTTGCAGGGTATATACCCTTTGGTTCGTTGATGATGCATGGAGGGGATTGTAACCATGGCAATGAAACGATATGATAGGATGAATGTAAAAACTAATGTTCTTCCCTGAAAACTATCACATAATTATCAATAAAACATTTTCAAAAAACAAAGCTAATGTTATTGATTACACAAAATTAAAATATGTAAATATCGAAGGAATAGTAATTTCTCTGCAAACTTTAAAAAGGAAGAAGGCAGACACTGTAAATTTCAGACGATGTTAGATTTGTATTATACTGAAGTAAGTATAAGAGACAGTCAGAAAACTGGAGTGAACCCTGGAATTGAGGGTGGACAACGCTTCACAGAAGAAAAGATCCTGTCACTCATCTGATTAAAATTTCTTAGCCCTAAATTTTGAAGCAATCAGTACAAATAGAAATAAAATAAGTTTAAATTTGTGTCTGGATCAGTCAGAGGATTTTACATTAATCTCGGGTGCTTTGGGTAGAATTATCCTCAGAAATGTCTGCTGAGCATCAATGCACTATAAAAAATATAATAGATGTTTCTTTCCATTAGTGATTCTTGAATTCAGCTAGTCTGACAAAGTTCTCTGAAAACAGATCATTAGTGAGTTATAAACTTAGATGATTATACATATTATTGATAGCTCGTGTATTGGCAGAGATTGAGGTGGTGATATATAATTAATTTTTCACAATGGGCCTGATACAATCCCATCAAACCCTCACAATCTATCCCTGAGGCAGACATTACTGCCCTGTGTCATAGAAACAAACATTGAAGCTCAGAGAGCTTAGTTACTTGTTCAAGGTCATCTGGTGAGAAACGGGGCTTGTATCCAAAGTTCTTTTGACTTTATGCTTTTAAAAATATCTGTTTTCTTGACTTTTACTTTGGATTGCATTTATTAAATTCAATTATTTCAGTAGATAACAAAGCTTTCATTTTATGACTTTCATGAGTCATATTCATATAAAATGATAAATGAGTCGTGCTTCACTCCCCCACTCTCCTAAATTTCCTCCTCCCACCTCCCACATATTCATTAATACATTGCATCTATGAAGGTAAAAGTATTTCTTTAAAAAACATGAACTCCTGAGTCACTATGCCAATCAAATATAATAGTTATATGTCAAGTATTGTTTCTCTCCTTGGTATTAGTCACAGATGAATGCTGGTTCTATGTGTATCCTTAGTTTCTTCCTTTTGACTATATTTATGGGTTTCTTTCAAAATAACAGCTGGGCTTAGATTATTATTGTGGAGATTATTTTCTTACTTCAATATGGTAGAAAGAAAGATACCCGCATCCTAATCCCTGCAATCTGTGAATATGTGACTTTACAGGTAAAAGACACTTCGTGGATGTGTTGGCACTGCACATTATGCAATGGTTTCCTAACAGAAAGATTGGCAGTTGAAACCTACTGAGGGCGGTCTTTCCGAGGGAGAAAGATGAGACTATTTGCTCCTGTAAAAATGTACAGTCTTGGAAACTCTGTAGAGGGTTGTTTTGAATCTGAATCAACTTGATGGCAGTAGGTTTGGCTTTTCTTTTGCTTGAGATGGGATGATTCTCCTGGACTACTTGGTGTGATGGTGTGAGGTCAGCACTGAACCGCAAACCACAGGGTTGGCAGTTCAAATCCACTAGCTGCTCCTCGGAAATCCTATACAGGGTCCCTATGAGTCAGAACCGACTCGATGGCACTAAACAACAACAAACAATATAATCAGAAGGGTTCTTATAATCTTATGTTGTTGTATTGTTTCTAAGTGCTGTTGAGTTAGTTCTGACTCATAGTGACTCTGTATAGGCCTTCTAAGGAGCAGCTAATGGGTTTGAACTCTCAACCGTCTATTTCACAGTCCAGTATGGCCCTACAACGGCAGTTTTATTCTGTCCTGTAGGGTCGCTATGACTAGTAAACAACCTGATGGCAACAGGTCTGGTTTGGTGTCTACGAGGAAAGCAGGAGGGTAAGAGTCAGAGATGTTACAAGCAGAGGTTGAAGTGATGCAGTTTGGTGATGGCAGAAGGGGACCACAAACCAAGGAATGCAGGGGGTCTCTAGAAGGTAGAACAGACAAGGAAATAGAATTTCTAGTAGAGCCTCCAGAAGGATCAAGGCCCTGTCAATACCTCAATTTCATCCCAATTAAAACCATTTCAGATTTCTGACCTCCAGAACTATAAAATAGTCCATTAACATCGTTTTAAGTCCTAAATTTGTGGGTGTTTTTGTATAGTAGCATTAGGAAATGAATACATTTCAGCATATCTTGTTACAACCAAATTTCACTGAGCAGTAGTTCACTAATATATTGTCACTAGTGTGTGGTCAAGGAATCTTGGTAGTGCTATGGTTAAGTGAAGTCGAAAATGTGGTTTGAACCCACCAGTAGCTCTGCAGGAGAAAAAAGACCTGGAGATCTGATCCTATAGAGATTGTTGTTAAGTACCATGGAGTCTGTTGTTGTTATGTGTCGTGGAGTTGGTTCCAACTCATAGCAACCCTGAACAGGGTTTCCGAGGCTGTAAATCTTTATGGGAGCAGAAAGCCTCATTTTTCTCCCGTGGATCAGCTGGTAGTTTCGAACTGCTGACCTTGTAGCTCGCAGCCCAATTCATAACCACTGTGCTACCAGAACTCCTTTATAGACTAGGAATTCCTGGAGCAGTTCTAGTTCATCCTATAGAGTCTATGAGATGGAATTGATGGGATGGCATACAACAACAAGAGTGTGTCGTTGTCTCAGGCAAATTGATGTGTTGGTGATAATGATTTTGGTTATTATTTAGAGTCATATGTCAAATAGGAACTTTAGGATGTTATTTTATCCTATTCTCCTGATTATCACTACTCTGCTGCAATGTTTTCAGATTATGGATGTCCTCTGCATCATATATCAAACCCTAGAACCACCTTTTGCGTGTATGTGTGTTAAATATACACCCATTCAACAACGTTTCCACATACAGTACATTGAGATTGGTAACATACTTTACATTGAGTCCTTATTCTTCCTATTTCTGCTCATACTGTTTTACTACTCTCAATTTTGACTCTCTGCCCATAAAGGTCTCCGCTGTATTTTAGACTTACTGTGGCCCATTTACTCTCCTATGAGTATTTCTTTATAAGAACAATGCTCAAGGCAAACATTCTTTATTAAATGAGCTAAATTGTTATTTAAAGATGACTTCATAAGATAGTTTTGGTTCAAGACTTAAAAATTGTTTCAGGCAATAGACTTAGGATTTACACCAATGTCAGTAAATATGGTTTCCAGTAAGAATTTGAAGTTCTGTGGGACCATCATCTTTTGAGCAGTGATATAGCAGAGCCAAAGTAAATATATTTCCCATGAGGATATAGTCTTTCAAGGTTGACAAGCATCTATGAACACAATTTAGAAACTATGACCCGCCAATCCTTGTGTATGAAATATTCACATCCTATGAGAAAATCTTTAGGAAAATTATAAAGAAAATGCAGTAGTTTTTATTATTTGTTGTATGGCTGTTAAGTGCCATCGAGTCAGTTCCGATTCACAGTAACTATGCACAGGATTTCCATGAAGTGACTGGTGGGCTTGAACTGCTGAACTTTCAGTTACCAGTCCATTGCTTATCCTATAGCAATACACAAGGTCTCTAGTTTTATTATTTTTAGTACAATGTTTAATAATGCACATTATAAACATAAAACAATATGAAATCTCTGAATTATATGAATATGAATTACTAAATAATCATAGTGAACTCAATTTTTAAATTAAATAGCAGCTACATCTTTACAAAGAGTCCTGGTGTGGGACTGTGGTTAGACTGCAAAGTTGCTTTGGACCACAAGGTCGGCGGTTCAAGCTCACCAGCTGCTCCTTGGAAACACTATACAGGGTCACTATCGGTTGGAACTGACTCGAAAGCACACAACAACAATGATGACAACATCTTTAAAATCATAAACAGATTATGGTGAACATTACTTCATTTCATTCCCAGATTCAAGGTACTGACTTTAAAGATTATTTATATATTTATTTTTTGGATTTTGGGTCTTTCTTAGTTTACTACCTCATTTGTCTGTAGTCCATCCTCAATAACTCCCTCAGAAAAAAAATGCTTGGGAGTTACACTTCTTGAATCCTTGAAGGTCTGAAAATGTCTTCATTTTGTACTCAAATATGTAGAGGAATTGGTTTTATATTCCTGACTCAAGAAATTTTTTTCTAAGCACTTGAAAAACTGTCTCCAAAGACTTCTTAGCATTCAGTGTGGTGGTGATTATGTGACGCACAGTTGGTTCTGACTCATAGTGACCCTGCATTTCTGAGGCTGTAAATCTTTATGGGAATAGAAAGCCTCATCTATTTCCCATGGAGCGATGGGTAGATTTGAACTACTGGCCTTATGGTTAGCAGCCTAGTTCATAATCCACAACACTACCAAGGCTTCTTAAGTGGAATTGATGAAAAATCTTTAATCAGTCTGCAGAGTCATTTTCCTTATAAAACAAAAGTTTCACCCTTCAACATTTCACTTTAGTGATAAAGTGATAAAAATTTCAAAGTTTTATTTTGATATTGGTCTTTATTCACTTATCTCTCTCAAAACAGAGTGGACTTTTTCAATTTAAAGTTACATCCTAGTGTGGTACAATGCACTGAATCACAAGGTTGGGTTGAACAGCAACGTTGGCAGTTCAAATTCACCAGCTGCTTCTTGGAAACTCTATACAGGGTCGCTATGAGTTGGAACTGACTCGAAGGCACTTAATAACAACAACATTCACTACTGGGAAGTTTTGTTCTAATGTTGCTTATATAATTTTCTTCCATCCATTTTCTATCTATCTTTTTGAAATGACTATTAACTGAATTTTGGACTTGCTGGATTGATTCTCTGTGTTGCTTATCTTTCTTTGATTTTCTTTCAGATGTTTTACATTTTGAAAGATTTATTTGACTTTATCATCTACTCTATACTATTGAAGTTTTAAACATTGTCACAATTGTATTTTTAAGTCCTAATTACTCATTTTTTTTCCCTCTAATTTCTACTCCTTTCATGGCTTTGTTGAAAAAAATGGTTGCATTTCTCTGAGATGAAAAATTAAACTGAATATCTTTTTCCTTTTCTCTGAGTCACTTCTATTATTTTAACCCCCTTCTTCCTTTTATTTGTCTCTTGTTAATGGTAAGCCACGCTGCATAATTTTTAAGACTGCTCCATCACTTATTTACTGTGACTTTTTACAAGTTACTACACTTCTATGTGACTCAGTTTCCTTAATTGTAAAATAGTAATTATAGCAGGGGTCCTGGTGTGACACTATAAGATAATCACTGGACTGCTAACCACAAGGTCGACGATTCAAACCCACAAGCTGCTTCTTGGAAACATTTACCAGGTTGCTATGAGTCAGAACCAACTTGATGACACTAACAACAACTACAATAAATAACTGGTGACCGCTTGGAAGAAGTAGAATCAGAATGTTCCTTAAGAAGGGAGAATGGTGAGATTTTTTTCCTCTCCTACTATGGATGTACTGTCAAGAGGGACCAGTCCCTGGAGAAGGACACCATCTTGCTAAACCGGAGGGTCAGCCACAAATAGGAAAACCCCAATGAGCTGGATTGGCACAGTGGCTGCAACAGTGGGCTCACACACAATTGTGAGGATGGTGCAGGGTTGGGCCATGTTTTGTTCTGTTGTGTTTAGGGTAGATATGAGTCAGAACTAACTCAACAGAACCTAGCAATAACAATTTGCTACTAATTGAAATGTTGTCAGTTGTAATCCACCCAAATGTACCCCCCAAAAAAGGCCTAAAAAGTAGCCACTAAAATCTCAATGCAGAAGTTCTGTTTTGAAATAAGAGAGGCTGACATGTGTTGGAATTGTCTCAAGAGCAACTGACTTGTTTTTGTTTTATTTTTAAACTTTTTATTGTGAATTAAGTGAATGTTTACAGAAAAGTTTAGAGATCATCAGTTTTGCATTCAACAAATCATAAATTTTACTTCATTACATGGTTGTAATTCCCTCCATGTACCAACAGTTAACAGCACTTACCTCTATTCACTTTAAGTGTTGCATTCTTCCCTGTGCCTCCCACTACCTTCATCTTTCCTCTGCTAACCTCCCTCTCATATATTGCCTGTCTTGTCACTCATGTAAATATGTATCGACCATGAATAATTTTCCCTCCCCGACACCCATAACCATAAGAGATTATTTCTTTTATCAAGAAAACCTTTTATAAATGTTTACTTCACTGGTCTCATACATTGGCCCTTTTGTGGTTCACCAATTTCACACTGCATAATATCCTCCAGGTTCAACCATGTTGTGAAGTGTTTCACAGATTTATCAATATTCTTCAATGTTTTGTAGTATAGCATTGTGTACATGTACAAAAGTTTGACTAACCATTCTTCTGTTGATGGCATTTAAACTGTCTCCATCTTTTTGATGTCTCTTACAGAGAGCATATTGAAGGACCCTATTTTCTTATCTGGTGTGGCACTGTAGGTTATTGCGCCAGACTGCAAAGCCATTTGAACTGCAAGGTTGGCGGTTCAAGCTCACCAGCTGCTCCTCGGAAATTCTATACAGAGTCGCTATGGGTTGGGATCAACTCATTGGCACTTCACACAACAAATTTTTTTATCTATTGTATTCCTTATGTCTCTTGACTGGTGCATTTATGTTCAGTGTAATTGTCAGTAGGTAGGACTCCTGGTATGATGCTGTAGGACCAGCACTGGACTTTGAGCCACAAGGTTGGCAGTTCAAACCCACCAGCTTCACCTCAGAAACCCTATACAGGGTCACTATGGATCAAAACCAACTCAGACACTTAAAAACAAAAAACATTAATTGAATAGTTGTCATTTATCTGTATGTTTTTTTGTGGTGCTGCTGAATTCTTTGTTCCATATAACTTTCTAAGCTGAGTTCATTTTGTTAGTGGGTTTTCATTTCTGTTTTGTTAATGTTTACTAAACTTTCTGATTTTCCTCTTTTTTAATTTTGATGTTCATGATACTACTTTTCTCTAAGTTTACCCTATAATTTATTAAAATTTTCCATGCTTAAAATAATCTGTTTTTATCCTGAAATCTACCTGATTTCCTTGACATTTGGAAATTCTGTATCTACCCTATTCCCTCTTTTTGCTTTGTAGTAGACTTCATTATACATTGATATCACTGCTTCCCTATTTTCATTCTTGTAAGTTTGTTTTGGAATCCTGGTGTAGTACTGCAGGATAATGCACTAGACTGCAAGTTCGGTTTGACCTGCAAATTCGGTTTGACCTTCAAGGTCGGTGGTTCAAATCCACCCACTGCTCCTCAGAAACCCTATATAGGCAGGGTTGCTATGAATTGGAACCGACTCGACAGCACTTAATAACAACAAGATTTTTTTTTTTTTTTACTTTAAATACTTCTATATCCGAATTAAGGAGTTCTGGTAGTGTTGTTGTTGTTGTTGTTATGTGCTGTCGAGTCGGTTCCGACCCATAGCGACCCTGTACAGGGTTTCCGAG
>NW_006408523.1:37684494-37687024 GCF_000296735.1 Chrysochloris asiatica
CCGACTCGATGGCACCTGACAACAACAACAACATGAGTCAGAAGTGGCTCAGCAAGAATTAACAGCAACAATCCAGAAAATGAAAGGGAAAAATGAAATTCAGAATAAAGATAGGGTAAACAACTGAAAAAATGGCACCAACTGAAAAGAAAATAAATCCTGATGCTTTGGAGACATTGAGAATGGGCACTAGGGAAACTTATACAAGGGAGTGGTGGGAAATTATGCTGAATCAGGCAAGGGTTATATTATGTTAAGTAAATGAGGTTTGAAACTAGTGATCATTATGCAAGTGAGTGACAAGATCTGTTTTGGATTTGAGAAGGGTCTTATTGAGTATGGTGGCTGAATAGAAGGGAACTGGACTAAAGGAGACTTTCTAGGTAATCCTGTTTTCAACAGTGGCCCAATTCTGATTTGGTAATTGAACACACAACCTTTATTGAAATATTTGATGTTTCAGAGGCCAATTCCAGGGAGAAAAAATGAGATAAAACAAAAGACATTTGATGGCAGAAGTAATCATGGAGTTGTTGTTAAATGCTGTCGGGTCAGTTCCAACTCATAAGGTTTCTGAGAAATGGCTGATGAGTTTAAACCATCAACCTTGAGGATTGTATCCCAGTGATAATCCTACAGTGCCACACCAGGACTCCAATCATAGACAGGTAAAATATAGAGGAGGAAAGAGATTATTTGTAAGTAATTCAAATACTCTTATTGTGCCTGATCAATTATATAAATTTAATACATGGAGATAACAATATTTATAGCAATGTGCTTTGATCACTTTGATTTTTGGAATAAGATTTTCTATTAGAAATACAAACATGGAGCTCTGGTAGCGTAGTGGTTACAAATCGGGTTGTGAACCGCAAGGTCAGCAGTTCAAAACTACCAGCTGTCCCGCGGGAAAAAGATGAGGCTTTCTGCTCCTGTAAAGATTTACAGCCTCGGAAACCCTGTACAGGGTCGCTATGAGTTGGAACAGACTCCACAGCACATAACAACAACAACAATACATGGAGATAACATTATTTATAGCAATGTGCTTTGATCACTTTGACTTTTGGAATAAGATTTTCTATTAGAAATACAAACACGTATTACCAAAAATTGGACTCCTGGTGTGGTGCTGTAGGATAAACACTGAACTGCAAACCACCAGGTTGGCGGTTCAGACCCATCACATAGTTGGCTCCTCAGAAACCCTGAATAGGATATCTGTAAGTCAGAATCCACTCAATGACACATAACAACATTAAATAAGTTTATTTAACTCCATAACATTGAGACCAGATGAACTAGATGGGGTCCGGCTACCACTACCAACTGCTCTGAAAGGTATCATGTTAGAAACTCCTAGACAGAGTAGGAGAAAAATATGTAGCTAAACAAGAAATCATCAAGAAACAAACAAACAGGTTCACTCATTTGGATGGAGATTTTTGGAAGCCACGACATCAAAGACCTTAGTCTCTCTACAGGTCTGGAACTTTTTTCTGCTGCATGCATATATTTTCCACTATTAGGTTTAACACATCTTAGTAGATTCCATTTCAGGTTGTACTGAATTAGTGTTTTCTCAGCTACTTTGAAAATAATCTTCCCATAGTGTTTACATGCAGGTTATTTGTAGAGGCTAACGTTTTATGCACTTTGAACTCTAGATTGTCTTCTTGAATAAGCAACAAAAATTGAACAGTATCTTTAATATATGCTGATTTATCAAGAGCCAAGGAAAATCACTCTAAATCATTTGACTGGCATTTTCAATGACTACTGATGCTGCCTTCAGGGGCAAAGTTTCTCCCCCAGAAGCTAATGGTCTTAAATAATTTTATTTTCTTTGGATATGTTTCTACAGTTGTAGTAGCAAGCATGATCTAATTATATAATCACCACTAAATGGCTTCCCTGGCTCAGCTAACAAATGAAACTTTTTTGGTTGTAATTCATTTTCATTTTCATCAAGAAATTCTGATGTGATGAGATATTTTCTAATTTTTCTGAACATTGTAAATATTCTGATAAGTGTTTGATCTAGTAGCTTTGAAATGTATTTTATACTTTCAGCAGAGGTACATTTTCTTTGCATAATAAGCAGAATACATTGAAATCTAATTTGATTAGATTTCTACTGTGCCTGAAAAGAACCATAGTCAAAGCACATTTTTTGTCTTCTTTCCTTTCTTTTTTGACATGATGGATTTGCACGGTTAATACGAATTAAAATGTCACAGTACAAGGAAACTCTTGATGCTTGAGTTACTGTTTAGTTATAAGTGTGTAATCATTACTTCTACTCTGCCAAGCAGTGGTGTCAAATAAATGAGTGTGATGCATATAAACCCTATTAAAACTACTCAACTCTGCCACTGTACCATGAAAATAACCACAGACAATATAGAAACAATTGAATGTGGCTATGTTATAATGAAACTATTTATGGATATGAATATTTTGACATCATATAATTTTAGTATTTCACAAATTGTTCTTCTTCTTTTGATTTTTTCCAACCATGTAA
>NW_006408523.1:37690379-37707940 GCF_000296735.1 Chrysochloris asiatica
GGGTATATGATTCTTGGTTGGCACTTTTTTTTCTTTCAGAGCTTTGTATATGCCATCCTATTGACTTCTTGCCTACAAGGTTTCTGCTGAGTAATCAGAGCTTGTTGGTTCTCGTTTGTGGGCAACTTTTCATTTTTCCAGACCTGCTCTCAGGAGTCTTTCATTTTCTTTGATTTTGTAAAGCTTAATTATGGTATATCTTGGTGATTTTCTTTTGGGATCTATCCTGTCTAGGGTTTGCTCATCGTCTTATATGATTATCTTCTCATCTTTCATGATGTTAGGGAAGTTTTCTTCCAACAATTCTTTGACAATTTTCTCTGTACTTGTCTCTTCATGTTCTAGAATTCTGATCACCATTAAGTTGTTCCACTTCATGGTGTACCACATAGCTCTTAGGCTTTCTTTGGATTTTTTTGTTTGTTTGTTTGTTTGTTTTTCTGATTGTTTTCTATCATACTAGTATTGAGAGATTGATCTTCAAGTTCACTAATTTGAGCTTCCATTGATTCACATCTACTCCTTTGCCCTTTCAATATATCACCCATTTTTGAGTTCATACTATTAGTCTCTGGGTTTCTAATTGCAGACTTTTTATTGTTTCAAAATTTGCATTTATTTTGTCTGTTTGTTCTTATGGAGTTTTCCTAAATTCTTCTAGAGTTTTTGTTGTGTTATTCTTGTTTTCCTAGGTCTTTCAATCGGCCCTTTGAAGGTACCTAATTAACATTCTTTTGAATTATTTTTCGGTTAGTACCGTTACTTTTTCTTCTTTGGAAACATCTCTGGCTCTGCATTTTGGCTATTTTTTTTTTTTTTGAGTCATTCTCTATTGTTTCTTAGTGTGCACTAAAATTGTCTGTTGTCTTTTGGGCATTATGGGGTTGTCATATTTGTAAAAACAAGCAGCTGCAGCTGTTGGACCCATAGAGGAGAAACCTCTAGTAGGTCCCTGTAATTGAAGTCACTCAAGAGATTGTTGTAGATGGGAGGATGTGAGAGCAGATTTCCTAGAGGAAGTTCATATTGGTCTTGATGTTATCTATGTTCTAGACTTTCAATCTGGAAGTAGTTTTGGGGGGGCTTTGATGGAGCTGTTTTTAGTATCTGTTAGGATCACAAGGAAGCTGGGGATATGGTAACTAGTTAAATGCTGGTCTGCTTGCTCTGCGTGTTTTTTAGGTCTAGAGCTGACCCTACCAGAATCCAGGCACTAAAATGGCACAACCAAGTGGCACAGCCAGCCCCTAACTCACATTGGCATGACTCCCAACTACATGGTCTGAACTCCCAGAGAGCAGGGTCTGCACTAAGGGTGGATGAAGGTTGGAGCTGGTCATACCTCTGGTTACCAGGGGAGCATGGGGAACAAGAAAGCGTACCTTTCCTGGCACCGGCATGAATCTACTCTGTCTGAACTCATGCTGCTGCTAAAGCTGCTCACAAGGTGGTTGAACCATATCTGCCCAGAATGTTCATCTGTCAGTCTTCCTTTCTTTCTATCCCTGTTCAGCTTCTCTTCCTAGCTAGCATTCCATGCACATCTCTAATCTTTCTTCTGAAGTTCAGGGTGCCAGAGCTTTCAACTGTTTTTGGTTTATTGAGTCTCTTGTGCCTTTGTTTTGGAGAGTTTGTATAGTGGGTCTGCCTAGAAATGTCCTTTTTTTTTCTGTTCCCCCCCCCCTTTTTTTTTTTAAATAGGTGGTACAAGGAATCACTGTGGTGCAGTGGTTAAAACACTCAATTGCTTTCTGAATGATCTATGTTTTGAAGCCTCCAGCTGCTTCGCACTAGGAAGATGTGGCCTTCTGTTCCTGTGAAGATTTCAGCCTTAGAAGCTGTGTGGAGCAATTCTAGTCTGTTCTCTAGAAAGGTCACTTTCAGATGGAATCAACTCAAAGGCAATGGGTTACGACGGTCACAATTGGTGTGTAATCCGTTGCTAATCTCAAGTTTGATGTGTCAAATCTGCCTATTGGCTCAGAGGAAAAAAATTCTAGTAAACTGCTTCTGTAAATATCATAATCAAGAAAATCCTAGGTTTATTGTGTGACATAAGGGTTACTAGGAGTAAGGATCAACTTGATGGAAACTATCAACAAAAGACATTTTAAATAAAATTATTAAATAAATAAAAATTACAAAGACATTAAATGATGTCTGTTACGTGGAGTTGATTCCGATTCATAGCGACCCTGCATAGGATTTCCGAGGCTGTAAATCTTTACTGGAGCAGAAAGCCTCATCTTTCTCCCATGGAGCAGCTGATAGTTTCAAACTGCTGACCTTGAGGTTAGTAGCCCAACTCATAACTACTATGCTATGAGAGCTCCTATAAATTATAGCTCTAATTATTGCTTTCCCACACTTTTGTAATAAAAAAATGAAGGATTTTACTAATGTGGATATAGTCTAGCTAGGTCAGTTTTGACAGAAGTTTTTCACATAAATGAGATAGCTGGTTCGGGAGTACATGAGTGCATTGCTAAACCGGTCAACTTGACTTCACTGGGAGACAGAAAGTCAGAGCTCAGTTGGGCCCTCAAACTCCAGTGGGGAGATTTTTTTTTTTTTTTTGCTCTTTACCCCCACTGGAAGTCTTAGCTTGAAACAGGAAGCTTGTTCACTCTTTAAAGATAAAACCTTCCTGGGTTTAGCCTGGAGGTAAATTCTGAGCTGCAATTCCAGTTTTTCTACCTGTAAGAGCAGGACAAGTGGGGCTGGTGGGATGGAGCTGGGCTTTAGGTACAAGTTCTTTTAATGCTCCCTGTTTCAGCTCTACTTCCACTCCCACTCTCCCAGTCCAGACTGGTACTGCCAACACTGCCTCTCCGAGTCTCTCTTTGTGAGCATGCTCTCCAAAGGAAATCTCTCTCCTTTGTTTCTCTGCTCAGCAGCTTTCAGATGCTCAGACCTTCTGATCGCTCTGGAATTTGTTGAAACCTCTTATCAGTTATTGACTATACCTACATCCTCCTTTCTCTTTATTGTTATCAGTTTCTTCTCTTTCCCACTTCCTTAGCATCTTTTCTGTATGGTCTAGGGGCAAGGGTCATGACTCCTGAGAGATATACTTTGTGTTTAGACTAAAATATTAGTTAGTCCTTTATTTCCTCCACTCCCATTCCATTTCATTTTTGTTAGTGCTTGCGGTTACCCAGTGAAGTCCTCACTGCCTTCAAGTTGATTCCGACTGCTAACGACCCAATAGGATGAGCAGAACTGTACCATAGGGTTTCTGAGGCTAAAACGTTACAGGCATAGACAACCTCATCTTTCTCCTGTGGAGTGGCTAGTGAATTTGAACCACTGATCTTGTGGCTGGAAGCCCGGTGCTTAACCCACTACATGACTGTGACTCCTACCCAGTGAAGTAGATAGCACTACCCCAGTTTTATATATGGAAATAAAAATATTTCAGAGGAGTGTCAGGATTCCATGACCAGCGAGTAACCAAATCAAGAGTCACATTCTGATTTTTCTAACAATAATTCCCAAGTACTTTCTTCTAAGATTCAAGAAAGGGGACTTAATATAAGGGTAAAGGTTACAACTACTTTGGTAGCATTGTGGTTATGAATTGGGCTGCTAACCTCAAAGTCAGCAGTTTGAAACTACCAGCTGCTCTGTGCGAGAAAGATGAGGCTTTCTGCTCCTGTAAAGATTTACAGCCTCAGGAACCCTATGCAGGGTTGCTATGAGTTAGAACCTGCTCCACAGCATATCACCACCACTTAATGTTACTCATATTTTGATACAAAGTGGTAGGGTTATTACTTTTTATTTTTTTTAATGTATGGTGTGGTTACTTTATACACTGTTAGTGTTGGCGTTTGGATTCTATAATTATAAAACCCAAGATTCTGGAAATTCTAAGACTTGGAACCCCATGCCATTTATATTTTCTTTACTCATTCAGCTTTGGTTGATTACCAGTTCTAACATACTGCTCGTGATTCATTGTGAGTCTGCAGAACAGAGCAGAACTACTACTTAGGAGTTCCAAGGTTGTACGTTTGTTTATCTAAGCAGAATGTCTTAACTTTTTCCCACAGAGAGGCTGGTGAATTTAAACTGCTGATCTTTCAATGCTTGACACACTGTGATCTTTCAACGCTTAGCACATTGTACCACTAGGACTCCTTTGGTAATGAGGGCAGAGTAAAACTGCCCCCATAAAGCATAAAGTTTCACAGAATTTAAACTCTATTAACAACCTGCTATATGACTATATGAAGTTCTGGTGTGGTGCTGTGGGTTAATGCGCTGGACTGCAAAGTCAGTTTGTACCGCAAGGTTGGTGGGTCAAGCTCACCAGCTACTCCTTGGAAATCCTATACAGGATCACTATCATTTGGAACCAATTCAACAACACTTAACAACAACAACAACAACAACAAATATGGCTATACACAGTTCTGGCATGACAGTGCAAGATAATGCCCTGGACCAAAGGTTGGTTTGAACTGCAAAGTTAGTGGTTCAAACTCATCAACCATTCCTTGAAAACCCTACACAAAGTCACTATGAGTCAGAACTGACTTGTTGGCACTTAACAACAATAACAACTTGTCTATATGGACTCCTGGTGTTGTGCTGTAGGATCTGCACTGGACTGAGAACCACAAGGTTAGTAGTTCAAACCCACAAGTTGCTCCTTGGAAACCCTATACAGGGTTCCTATGAGTTGAACCCGACTCGATGGCACTTAACAACAACAACAACATAAGGCATTATGGAGTCCTGGTGTGACCCTGTAGAATAAGCATTGAACCACAAGCTTGGGTTGAACTGCAAGGTCTGCAGTTCAAACTCACTAGTCAGTCACTCCTCGGAAACCCTATGAATGTCGTTAAGTGTCATCAAGTTGGTTCCAACTCATGGCTACCCTTTATAGGGTTTCCAAGGAGCAGCTGGTGACTTTGAAGCACCAGGGTTGCTATGAGTCGGAACTGACTCCGTAACGCCATATGTTGTTGCTGTTAAGTACCAAAATGCTCATTAGAAGCAAGGATGGCTAGACTTCATTTCATGTCCTTTGGACATGTTATCTGAGGGACCAGTTCCTGGAGAAGGCCATCATACTTTGGCAGCTAGAGGGCCAATGGAAAAGAGGAAGACCCTCAAAGAGATGGATTGAAACAGTGTCTGCAACAATGAGCTGAAACATGGCAACGATTGTGAGGATGGAACAGGGTCAGGCAGTGTTTTGTTCTGTAGTTCATAGGAACTCTGATTTAGAACCAACTTGACAGCACTTACAATAACAGTCTTTATGACAACCAACTACCCCAGAGTGGCTAGTGGCTCAAATCAATGACCTTTCGATTATCAGTGGAATGCTTAACAACTGTGTACTCAGAGAACCAATTACCAATCCAAACACAGCATCTAGGCCACTGGGAGGTCTGCACTTTTCATTCCTTTCTTTGGCCCTTATCACAGCAAAAGCCTTCAATTGTATCTCTCCTTAAGCAAAATGTGTAGGTGCAGGACCCAAGTTAGTGAATCTAGATAATCCAATCAGAACTACCATGCTCGCACAGTTATGAATTATTATTTCAGATTCATCCTTTTGTCTTTCTGAGACATGATGGGAAAAATGTTAAAGAGCCATTGAAACATTTATTGATTGGTAGTGAAAATATTGCTACTATACTTAACAACCCATAATTCTTTAGTTTGAAATTCAAGAAAATGAATATGCTGTTATTATTAAACTAAAAATTATATGCTGTGTTTCTTCACAATCACCTCTCAATAAATATAATCTGAAAGGAAAAGGATATTATCTCTATATTTAACAACAACAACAACAGAAACCCTTTATTATAAAATTGTTAAATTGAATTCAGCTGCCCTAAATCCTATAGTTGAAAGAAATCATCAAATCAGGTTTTGTTATTCTTAGGTGCCATCAGGTCAGTTAAAACTCATAGTGATGTTATGCATAACAGAATGCAATACTGTCTAATCCTGCACAATCCTCACAATGGTTGTTAAGCTTGAGCCCATTGCTGCTGCCACTGTGCCAATTCACCTGATTGGAGGTCTTCCTCTTTTTAACTGACCATCCACTTTACCAAGCATGATAACCTCATCTAAGGACTGGTCCTTCCTGATAATATGTCCAAAGTAGGACAGACTAAATCTCACCATCCTGGCTTTTTAGAAGCTAATCTGATTGTACTTCTTACAAAACAGATTTGCTTGTTCTTCTGGCAATCCATGGTACTTTTAATAGTCTTCTCCAACACCATAACTCAAATGCATCAATTCTTCTCTGGTGTTTCTTATATGTTGGCCAACATTCACATGCATATGAGGCTATTGAGAATGACATGACTTGGGTCAGGTATACCTTAGTACTCAAACCGATATCTTTGCTCTTGATCACTTTAAAGAGGTCTTTGTGCATCAGATTTGCTTAATACAATACATTGCTAGAGTTTTTGACTGCTGTTTCCATAAATGTTAATAGTGGATCCAAGCACAATGAAGTCAAACCAAAGGTATCAGATTTCTTTATTTCATTTTGAAGTTACTGTGATTGTAGCATTTGCAAAGTAATGCATTCTGGATGATAAGACATATATGTCCCTTCTGAAGATTAGTGGCTACCACCAAACTTGTTGTTTATGACTACATGACCACTAAAACCACAGCCTTTGGTATGGATTGCATCTCAATGTAAAGAAAACAAAAATCCTCCCCACTGGACCAATAAACAGCATTTCTTATCAATGTTCAATCAAAGATTGAAGTTGTCAAGGACTTCATTCTTCTTGGATCAGCCATGAACATTCATGGAAGCAGCAGTCAAGAAATCAAATGACGTATTGCATTAGGCAAATCTGCTGCACAAGACCTTTTTAAAGTGTTGAAGAGCAAAGGTGTCAGCTTGAAGACTAAGGTACACCTGACCTAAGCCATGGTATTTTCAATAACCTCATACACATGCAAAAATTGGACAATGAAATAACCTCATATGCATGTGAAAGTTGGACCGTAGAAGAATTGATGCATTTAAGTTTTGGTGTTGGAGGAGAATATTGAAAGTACCATGGAGTGCCAAAACAACCAACAGATCTGTGTTACAAGAAGTGCAGAGTGTTCCTTGGAGGTCAGGATGACCAAACTTCATCTATCATACTTCAGGCACATCGATGCGAGGGACTAGTCGCTGGAGAAGGATATCATGTTTGGTAAGGCAGAGGGTCAGAGAAAAACAGGAAGAGCCTCAGTGAGATGGATTGGCAAAATGGCAGCATCAGTGGGGTCAAGCAACAATTGTTAGGTTGGCCCAGGACTGGGCAGTGTTTCATTCTGTTGTGCATAGGGTCGGTATAAGTTGATACCAACTCAATGGCACCTAACAACAACAACAATTTTTATCTTAATAGCATTTTGATTACAAAAAAATATAAGTATAAATCTTTAACAGTTTGTATTGACTCAGACTCGAAAAACTGAAGTATAATTATTGGGAAAATAAATGACAGAAGTGGGAAACAAACCAAAACCCCCAAATTTTAACCCAAATTGAAAATGCCGCTATTGATCTAGATTTCTAATAAGACAATGTATGACTACAAACTAAAGTTCTTGCTGATCCATATTATTACTAATTTCATACCTAATGACTTTTCTCTTACATACAAAAGATCTGAATTTATTGCTCAAGTAATCAAGCCCTTTGGTAATTAATGTGATTTTTCTTTTCTTAGGTGAAATCTTATATTAGCCATTCATCCTATTTATTAAAATTCCTATGCTTTTCTTACTCAAATACAGGAATCTTATGTGTGGATAAAAAATTAAAAATGTAGTTTTTGAAAATCAAGATTACAGTCGAATTGCAAAATAATACTCACGTATTTTAACTTTTAGTGCTGTAGCCAAAACATGTCTACTTGCATTCTTTATTTCTCTTAAGTGGCATTTCTTGTGAAAGGCTTTGTTTGTATTGCTCCAGTCAGAGAAAAATGTTCTCAACAGTGAAGGAGACATGGAAAGTTTTCTGAACGAATAAATCACCACCCGTCTCAGTTCAGATTTGAAACTACCGTTTAAAACACTTTAAGAAGCATCTGAAATTTAGTGTCACTCTTGCCCTACAGCAACTTCTGATTCTGAGGCAACTCAGTAAGCCAGGAGTTGTTTGAAAGTAGTTCTGTTATAGAATAGAGGCGAACTAGGTATCTTCACTTTCAACTTGCACAGCAATGGAATCACTGTCTTAATCTTTTTAATGCAGTATAATCTTATATCTATTTCATGTTGTTGTTGTAAGTGCCATCAAGTCGGTTCCTACTTACAGTGACCCTGTATAGGGTTTCTGAAAAATGACCCTGTGGTTAGCAGTCAATGCTGATCCTACAGTGCCACACCAGGACTCTAAAACTATTTCATAATGGGTATTTATTATAGGACTCCTGGTGTGGCTCTGTAGGATCAGCACTGGACTACTAACTACAAAGTCAGTGGTTCAAACCCACCAACTGCTCCTTAAAAAACCTATGTAGGGTCACTATGAGTTGGAACCAACTCAATGACACTGAACAACAACAACAACTACATTTATTATAGTATAAGTTAGCATAGTGGTTACGAATAGGGCTGTTTACCTCAAGGACAGCAGTTCAAAACTACCAGCGGTTCCGCAACAGAAAGATGAGGCGTTCTACTCCTGTAAAGATTTACAGCCCTGGAAACCCTATGCAGGGTCACTATGAGTTGGAACCAACTCCACGGTACTTAACAACAAGTTTGTATTAGAGTCCTGGTGTGGTACTGTGGGATAAAGTACCAGACCGGAAAGGTCAGTTTGAATGACTAGGTCGGTGGTTCAAATTCACTAGCTGCTCCTTAACAACCCTATTCAGGGCCATTATGAGTCAGAACTGACTGGAAGGAACTTAACAACAACAACAACAAGTTTGTATTGATTAAAATATATTCAAATACTTCATATTTGCTCCTAAAATTGTGTCCAAAATAAATCTCATTCTAAACTATCCGCATTAAATTTGGTGGAGTAAAAAGATCTTTACTTTTAAGGCCAAACTATAAATGATACTAGAATCCCCTACCTATTCCAAGATTTAGAGTCTAAATGTGTTCCAGATTACCGGCTCAAATATATACAATTCACTTAGCTTGTTTAAAACATATTGATTCCCACTCGGCATCTCCGCCTGGGAGGGACTGATCTCTATCTAAGTATGTAAACTTTTGCTTTCCCCCTGGCCAAACATACACACTCACACACACACACACACACACACACACACACAGGCACAGAGTGAATGTTTTCACATTGAAACTGAAGATGTAAATGAAGGCCTGCAGTCTCTGTCTGGTTCCAGTTACAAGGTCTGTTTGTTGACATCACAGATGAAGGCCTGCTGTGTCTCTGGCTCTGTCTACTTCATTTCCCCTCTAATTAGGCTTTGCCCTCAATTAAGTTAATGATGCAACTTTTCCTATAGATCATTTGCCCTTTCAATCAATTAACAGAATATGAAGGGTGCATCCCTCCTTGGCTTGGGATTCATTTGCCTGAAGGCAGACTGTTCAGCTCCCAGAAGTACCACAGAAGCAGAAGCAAGATGTTAACTATATAACATATTAGCCATCTGAAAAGGAAGCCTAATAGAAATCTAAACTAAATTGGATTCCACTATTGATTTGTGTCAGAATAAAGAATTTACTTAAAATATTAGAGCGGGTCAGAAAAATTGATGTGTGTGTTGTGAAATATAAGGCAATTTACAATATATTTAGAGTCAATATTTTAAAAGAGCAAATAAAGGTTTCTGCAATGTCAAGTGAAACTATGAAACATGCAGGGGTGTGTACCTGCACATATCATGCACACACACACACACACAAACATACTCCTAAACGACCTCAACAAATCATTGACGTTTCTAGTACTGTTGGGAGAAATCAAATCATCCATCTCATAGATACTTTGTTTTGTTAGCCTGCACTTAAAGGTTACAAAATGTATTTAAAAATAGTTTGGATTAAAATGATAAAGATAACCATAGTAAGAATATATTGTAGAATTCACGTGCCATCGATGCACCAATATTTGAACGTTACACAGATCAAGATTTTAAAATAAATTTGACTGATGTTTCACTGAGATGTGTGAAGATTAGGATAAGAAAAAAAAATAAGCTAGGAAAGTATAGGATTTTACTAAATGTCAGAATTGAAATAGAATGCAATAGCTAGAAGAGAGTGAATTAGGAGTTCGTTACATAAACTTGCTAGAGTTCTGCATAGACAAGATATGCTGGCTTCAATGGGTCACGAATCTCCTTGGAGTTGTTTTGTCTAACAGAATCTGACCATTCTGTTACTTAAACAAAGGCATATTTCCATATATCTTATTATTTTTCTACCTGGAATCTTGGTGTAGGATATGAACTGGGCCAGAAGGTTGATTTGAATTGCAAAGTCGGTCATTCAAATCTACTAGCTGCTCCTCCGTAACTCTCTACAGGATTGCTAGGAGTCAGTTCTGACTCGATGGCAATTAACAGCAACAGCAACAGATATATGATATCTAATTTTAACAAAAATAGTACCGGAATTTTGATAGAGGGCTCAGATAAAAACCAAATACTTATAATTAAATGTTTCAAAAATATACGTCATATATGTATTTAGGAATACTAATCCATTAGCCGCAAAGAGAGGCTAAAGGAATCGGATTTGTAGAATTTTGCCCAGGTGAGAGAAGATTTAGATCGAGAAAAGCTATTTAAAATAATGTAAGCATGTTTGAAGACACTACTATTCTTCTGCCAGTTTGCTGTCTTACTGTGGTGGCTTGCATGTTTCTGTGGTGTTCAAACCTATGCCATTGGCATTTCAAATATCAGCAGGGTCTCCATGCTGGGAAGATCTTTGTGGTGCTTCCAGACTAAGAAAGAATAGGAAGAAGGGTTTGGTTATCTGCAACTAAAAAGATTGTTCAGTAAAAACCTTATGAATAGCAGCAGGACATTGACTGACATAGTTCCAGAAGATGAGCCCCTCAGGTTGAAAGGCACTCAAAATACAACTAGGGAGGAGCTGTCTCCTCAAAGTAGTCCATCTTGATGGCATGGATGGAGTAAAGCTTTGGGGACTTTCATTTGCTCTTGTTGTACAACTCATGATGAGAAATAATGCTGTGAAGGTATTCAACTGTGTGGCTCATAACAAATTCTGGATAACATTACAAAGTATGGTAATCCCAAAACATTTAATTGTGCCCATGAAGCATTTACACATAGTTCAAGAATTATTCCTTCACACAGAAGAAGAAACTATGTAACTTAAAATAAGGAAAGGTATGGATCAGGATTGTAATTTTTCTTTTTTCTCTCTTTTTATTTAACCCAATTTATTCAATCTGTATGCTGAGCAAATAATCCAGTAGACTAGCCTATGAAGAAGAACGTATAAGGCAGAGTCCTTATCAAACTGTGTGAGTGGGTTTCAAAAACTTCATGGAAAACAGGAATTGAAAGATAATGGAATTTTTCCATGAACTCTTTGAAGGCTTGTATATATTAGAAAGTACTTTAAAGCCCGTATTCTTTCCACACGATCAAAGTTAATGATAAATTATGAAAAATGCAATCCAGGGAGACTTCCAATTTACTTTGAGTGAAAGCCCAAATTGAAGCATGAATCAGAATACTGAACAACATTTGTTGTTGTTGTTGTCAACTGTCGTCGAGTCAGTTCTGACTCACAGTGACCCTGTATAGGGTTTCTGAGGAGCCACTGGTGAGTGTGAACTGCCGACCTTGCAGACCAAATGGTTTTACAGTCTGGTGCATTAACCCACAGCGCCACAAGAAAGAAAACATGTTTTCCAAACTGTTTCAAGAGAAGAGGTAGTCAGGTACGGAAGAAGAAAGTGAGGTTCTCAGAAATGATTTTGAGGAAGGCTTGGGAATGTACACCGAATGGATCAAAGGCTGAGGTGTTTTAAGCAGTTGTGGCCTGGGGAGTATCACGATGGCAGCCCTAGTATCAAAGGCACAGCCCAAATGCTGCAGCGATTGGACTGATATTCAATGGATATGTTTTACAGTTTGTTTAATCTTAAGCCAGTGAATGAACAGCTAACTTCATTACTTCATTGAGTTTGGAGAGTATTAGTTGGAAATGAGTCTGTTGATTCACAATTCAGACATATAATATATATCCTGAAGTAAATGATGTCATTTCAAAAACAGTATGCCTTTCCCCCACAATCTGTTTGGCCCTCTTTTCTTTGTGATCACTATGTCACTTAAAATTTCATCTGGGTGTTTTCACATTACTGAACTGTCTCTGAGAAAGGACTGGTTCCACTTCATTTAGTGGATTTGAAGCTATGGTGCACTAAAGTTTTATGAATGCACAGTACTGTTTCACCCCTTAGCTCTCAGTTTGATCCAGCAGGACTGTGCTAAATAATGCAACAGTGGATTAAAGATCTGGGAGCCAAAAAAATTATTGTCCAGCTCAACTATTTTCTTTATTATCCTTCCTGTGAACGTCTCCTTCATTATTTTTTACGTAGTTCCCAATGAGATAAGTGAAGTTTTGTTGTTCAGTTGACTCTGTGTCTGTGAAGAATCAGAAATATCACCTTCATAAACATTTACAATTTGCACCATTTCCCTGTTTGAACTATCTTTGGCCCATGATGGAATCCTTGGGTATTGCAAATTGTTAAATGCATTAGACTGCTAACCCAAAAATTGGAAGTTTGAATCTATCCAGAGACATCTCAGAAGAAATGTCTGGAGATCTGCTTCCAATAAACCAACCATTGATAACCCTATGGAACACACTTCTACTGTAACACATATGGGGGTCCCTGTGAGTTGGAATCAATGAAAGGACAACTTTAAAAAAAAAAAATCAAAACAAAACATTCTAACTCTGTAAGAAGGAGCCTTGGTAACATAGTAGATTAGGCACTGAGCTGCTAACTGCAAGGTCAGCAGTTTGAATCCACCAGCCACTTTGCAGGAGAAAGATGAGGCTTTCTGCTTCCATAGTTTTACAGTCTCAGAGACCCTATATAGGGTCAGCATAAGTAGGAACCAACTCAGTGGCACTCAACCCGCACTACCTCCAGTTCTATAAAAGCTTACTCATTTATATTCAGCAATGTAGTCATCTTAATGGAGTTCTCAACTGGTTTCTGGATGGTTACGTTGAGAAAAAAATGAGTACCAGTTAAAGGAGGAGGTAATAAAGTATTTAATTAGCACTGAGTGTTCTGAGGTTATTGATGTGCATACTTTTCCATCATTAGAGTCATTTGCGTCTGTTACAGTGAGATTGTAAACCCTTCACATACTTACTATGGCATTCTTACATAAAGCAGTGATGCGTTTCTTCTACCTATTATCTGTTACACACACGTAAATACACACAGATCATGTCTTGCATTCATGTATTTGCACATAAAATATGTATATTTGTATATAAAGCATTGTTACTCTGTAGGATAAAAATGGGACTGCAAGCCACAAGGTCAGCAGTTCAAGCTTACCAGTGCTTTGGAGAAGAAAGATGAGACTTTCTATTCCTGCAAAGATTTACAGCCTTGGACATTTTTCTATACAGGGTTTCTGTGAGTTGGGACCAATTCAGTGACACTTAACAACAATAACAAATGTATATTTATAAATGTTTGTAAGATGTGAATGTAAAAATCTTTTAAAAATACTAGTGAACTTACATAATCAAATGCCTGCTATTCCCCATAGAGTAGTTTCATATCTTGGAAATCCATAAAACTCATTATAACTATATTGCTATACCATCATTTTTTTGGAGTTTCTGTTTTAGAATTTTTGTTTTCAGAAACTTTGCAATTTCATGGGAAGCATGAGTTTAGGAAAGAAGGTGAATAAATTAGGTAAATGAGCAATGCATATTTGCAAAAAAAAATTTGCAAAATGTGGTAAAACATTTTCCATTTAAACTATTTTTATATTTACAAGTCAGTAACATTAATTATATTCCCCATGTTGTATAACCATCACAACTATCTGTTTCCAAACTTTTTTATCACCCTTAACAGGAACGCCCCCTGCCATCCACCATTGCTGACTTTGCTCCTTATGCTTTTGCCTGTACTAGATATTCATATAAATGGAATCATATGATATTCATCCTTTGGTGTCTGACTTATTTCACTCAGCATAAAGTTTTCAAGGTTCATCCTGTTCATGGTGTGTATCAGGACTTCATTTATCTTTATGGCTGAATCATATCTACTATATGTATATGCCACATTTTTTTTATTCATTCATCTGTTGATAGATGCAGGTTGTTTCTGTCTTTTGACTATTATGAAAGTAGTGCAATGCACTTTGGTGTACAAGTGCTTGCTTGAGTCTCTGTTTTCAATTCTTTGAATATTCTTGTATATTTATACTTAAAAGTAGTGTTGCTGGGCCATACAGTAATTTTATGTAAAATGATATCTCATTTTGGTTTTGATTTGTGTGTGTGTACTGAAGGACAAGCACTGCTAACTGCAAGTCTGGTGGTTCAAACTCACCAGTCACTTCTCAGAAACCCTATACAGGGTTTCCATGAGTCATAATTGACTCGACGGCACTTAACATTAATGATAATAATAATGATAACATTAATAATATAACAATTTAGTTCATTTAGTTGTGCTTGTTGATCCAGGGTAACATGGACACATAGGCATGCAATTATTGATGAGAAAAGTGAGTTGGCTTGCTTTATAAACTAACTATCATTATAAATCCAACAATACAATTAACTGCCTTAAGATAAAGTGCTCATCCACATAATGAAAGCAGAAGTAAGGCAACTTATAGATAGCCACACTAGAATGATGTCTTTTGTCCTGACATTTTGCCCTAACACTGGATTCCTACCCAACTATGTGACATTTCCAAATAGACAGTGTCCATAACTAAACCCTTGGTTTTCCTCCACGCCCAAACGTTTTTGTTGTTGTTAAGTGTTGTTGAGTCAGTTCAATTCATAGAGAGACCTTATCTACAAAAGAACAGAACACTGTCCTGTCCTGCACCACCCTAAGACTCATTTCTGTGTTTGAGCCCATTGTTGTAGCCACTGTGTCAATATATCTCATTGAAGGGTCTTTCTGTTTTCCAGTTATATTTTACAAAGCAAGATGTCCTTGTTCAGGGACTGGTCCTTTCTGATAACATGTCTAAAGTACATGGGATGAAGTCTCAGAGACTTATGGCTGTACTTATTCCAAGATACTATATCAGACAGTACTCGGCTGCTATCATTAAGATTTATAGTGACTAGTTTTCAGAAGTGGTCTGCCTGTTCTTTCTGGCTAATCTGTCTGGAAGCCCCACTGAAACCTGTCCACAGGGATGACTCTGCTGGTATTTGACATATTGCTGACCTAGCTTTTAGCATCATAGCAATACACAAGCCACTGTAGTATGGCAAACTGCAGATGAGTGGTGGGTTCTCCTTATTGTATTATTCATCTCAGGAAATTTACCACTTTCTATCAATAACCTAAAGGAGTCCTGGTGGTACTGTGGGTTATCTGTTGGGCTGCTAACTTCAAGATTGCTGGTTCAAACCATGCTCTGTGAGGGAAAGATGAGGCTAACATGCTTCCATAAAGATTTATAGTCTGGGAAAGCCTATATATTTGAGTCAGAATTCATTAATAGGCAGTGGGCATGGTTTTGGGTTACCAATAACCTAGGGCTCATCCTTGATTTTTCTCCTTTTCTTATCTTCCTATATGTGATCAACCAAGTCCTATCACTATGTCTACAAAATAGAATCAGATTCCACACAATTTTCTATATACAAAAGTTACTGGGCTGTTACTTTCTGGTCTGAACTATTTACTGGATTATCTTCCTTACTGGTTTATTTGCTTTCCCTCCTAATCCCTTAGAATCTGTTTTCTATACAGGATGTAGAGTAACATTTTTGAAATGTAAAGAATATCACATCATTGTCTTAATCACAACCTTTCGATGACTTCCTTGTCACTAAACTCACTACAACCTTGAGAGTGAGTCAGTAATCCTTTAAATATCTACCATTACAGTGACATCAGTGGCCGCTTACCTCTCTGATTCCATTTTTATGGCTCCTTTTCCCACCTGGAAGCTTTAGAAATGCTTACCTTCTTTGACTTCCTCTAACACGTCAGACTAGGTCCTGATGTAGGACCTTTGCATTGACTGATCTCACGTCTTGGAATCTCTTTCTCTGATCTTTTTATACCAGCTTTCTTCTTGTGATTTAAACTTCATTTCAATATAACCTCATTAGCTGTGCATTACCATTGTTGTTTTATTTCCTTCATAACATTTGTCATTATGTAACGATTTTTCTATTTACTTGTTTATTGTTTTCTTTCTTACCTAGAATGTAAATTCTAAGAGTAACATATATATATATTTTTTTAACCATATCCTTAGAGTCTACACCTATATCTGGAAATAGTAGGTTTACAATATAGCTATGAATGGAATGGATCCACAAATCATACATGAGGGATATTATCTAAGGATGAGATAGTGCAAAGATTCTTTCCAAGGATTGTATAAATGATTGTATAACTTTATTATTCTATGATGATATTTTAAATACAAAATCAGAAATATCACTTGCCAATTGCATATCTTTTGGTATAGGAGCTACATACTAATATCAGGGTTGTAAGAAGATAAATAAGGTAGAATATGCTATGCACATAATAAAGGGGATAAATTATAGAGAACTTTACTAGTTGGGAGAAAAACAGTTGCAAATAATGAAGGCCTTTGTTGTTGTTGTTAGATGCAATAGAGTCAGTATCAATCCACAGCGACCCTGTGCACAGCAGAACAAAACACTGCCCGATCCTGGGCCAACCTCACTACCGTTGCCACGCTTGAGTCCATCGATGCTGCCACTTGGCCAGTCCATCTCATTGGGGGTCTTCCTCTTTTTCTCTGACTCTACACCTTACCAAACATGATATTCTTCTCCAGCAACTGGTCCCTCATGATGATATGTCTGAAGTATGAGAGACGAAGTTTAGCCATCTTGGCCTCTAAGGAGAACTCTGGCTGCACTTCTTCCAAACTGGATCTATTGGTTCTTTTGGCAGTCCATGGCACTTTCAGTATTCTCCTTCAACACCATAACTCAAAAGCATCAATTCTTCTACGGTCTTCCTTATTCACTCTCCAGCTTTCGCATGAATATGAGGTTATTGAAAATACCATGGCTTGGGTCAGGTGCACCTTAGTCCTCAAGCTGACATCTTTTCTCTTCAACAGTTTAAAAAGTTCTTGTGCAGCAGATTTACCTAATGCAATACATCATTTGATTTCTTGACTGCTGCTTCCGTAGGTTTCTCGTATTTTCTTTTCTTTACTCTTCCTAATACTAGTCTAGTAAAAGCATTCATTCATGTCAATAGATAGAGTTGTTGTTGTTGTTAAATGCTGTCGAGTCAGTTCCAACTCATAGCGACCCTGTACAGGGTTTCTGAGGCTGTAAATCTTTAC
>NW_006408523.1:37709455-37736737 GCF_000296735.1 Chrysochloris asiatica
GAGGTTGGCCCAGGATCGGGCAGTGTTTCATTCTGCTGTGCATAATGTTGCTATGGGTCAGTACTGACTCGATGGCACCTAACAACAACAACATATATTCATTATAAAGCAAATCAATATTCAATGGAATAAAATGGATGAATGGTGAAGGCAATATGATTAGTAGAGGATTTACATTTGCCAGCCCAGAAAAAATTTCAACTGCCTGTGGATTATGTTTTTGAGTTTAGAAAACTGCACTGCAGACTTACAGATGAATTTTTATAGTCAGCCAATAAATGAAAAGCTCTTTTATATTTATATCCTCTTTTCAGTGATTGATGGAAAGTACAGCTGAAGGAGGAATGTATTGAGCTGATTATAAAATGAGTATTGCAGAGGGTACTTTCTGTGAATCAATGAATCACCTCCATTTTTTTAGTTTAATAAATTCAAACTGGATGCCAGAACATAAGTCATACATTTTATTAAGATTTCAATAGATATTTTGGAATAGCATATAAAATCCCATGCATCATTATTTGTACCTAATGCATGAGACCTCATCTTAGCCTATACAAATGGATTTCTGAATGCATGGAATTTTAAATTTTACCTGGAAGATTTGGTTGGAAGACAGATGTTAATATTTATAATTATGAAAGAAAAATATGTCAATTATAATTACAAAAAAGGGTTTTTGTTTTCTGGATCATCTTCTATTTATAAGGAAAATAATTCTCTATTCAAATTGTATTTTCTAAAATTAAATTCTATGATATTAATCTAAATAAAAGTCAAAGAAAACTAAAGTAACGAGAACAAAAGTGGAGCAATAATTATATTATGTGAAAAGACGATAGGAAAAAAGAGAAGGAAGGGAAACTGATTCCATTGCATAGTTCAATTAAAGACCCACTCAAATGGAGTCTATGCCAACTCATAGTGCTCCTACAGGACAGACTAGATCTGCTCCCTCTGGTTTCCAAGGCTGTAAATCTTCCAGACGCTGACTGTCTCATCTTTTACCTGAGAAACTGTTGGTGGGTTCCAGTCACTGACCTTTAAGTTAGTAATTCAGTGCTTAATACACTGTGCCACCAGGGTATCTTTCAAATGCAGTTGTCTTTGTTGTTAAGTGCCTTTGAGTCAGTTCCAACTCAAGATTTCACATGAGTTTCCATGGAGTTTGAACTGCTGACTTTGCAGTTAGCAGTCCAGTTCTATCTTATAGTACCGCACCAAGATACAAAAGGACTACCAAGTCAGAACTTTCAGTATGGTCATTTTGGTTATCACTTACCCACAGACATTTATATTATGAACCACACATTTTATTAAGTAATTATTGATAGATTTGAAGAATGTGAGGAGATAAGCTTAACTGCCAAGTGTTATAATGCATTATTTATTTTAATTACTGGAAGGAAAGATGTTATATTCTGGTTATAACTAATCAGAATGTTGAAATAGATAAACAGTCAGATTACATCACCCTACTGATAAGGGAAATTCGTCTCCTGAATGAATTAGGAAAACTTGAAACAGACTGTGATGTTACATTTTGCATCTAAAAGATCAGTTTAGAAACTAAAGCAGATTGTCAAGATGCCTGACACCCTAGGGAGGCTGCAGATGCCTGATTGGTCTACGAGTATTGGAAAGATAGCTTATATTGTGAAACATTAAGATCTTTTAAGATCATTTGACTCCAGAGTGAGAAATTGTATGCTTGTATTTCACACATGTGCATGAACCTGCATTTGAGAATAACCTTGAATCGATGGAGGCAAGAGTAAGTAGTAGTGAGAATGGCATGCTAGTTACAAATTGGAAAGCTTACTCATGTCCCTATCTAAAGGCTATGCCTCCAGTCACAGTCTCTGCTTCCCCAAATGCCAGTGTGCAGTAACGTGTGACCTCACTTTGTATACATTTTTGGCTGTGGCAGATCCAGATGTAAAATAGTCTGTCTATGGCTCACCTGCAATGAAAGCCTGTGTTCTGACTGTACAGACAGTCTGCAAACTTGAGACTTGCTTTCTAGTATAAACTGAATTTGTACAGGAACAGAAACAAAGATTAACAAAGCAGGCTAATCAGTGGAGCGGAGACACGGAGTTAGTATATATACAGAGGAAAGACACAGTGAAAGAGGGTCACAGAAGTGTATACATCATCAAAATGTCATGGCAGTTCCTTTAAGATGTTTCTGGAATTCTACGTGAGGATATCCTCTCAATAAACTTTCCTTTTGTCCATAAAGCTCATTAAAAATCCACATAACTGCCTTGAAATTGAATGAAGGGGGCAGAAATGGAAGTCTACTGTTGCATCTCAATGCAAAGAAAACAAAAATCCTCACCACTGGAACAATAAATAACTTCATGATCAATGGAGAAAAGATTGAAATTATCAAGGACTTCATTTTGCTCAGATCAACCAACAACACTCATGAAAGAAGCAGTGAAGAGATCAAATGAAGTATTCTGTTAGGCATATCTGCTGCACAAGACCTCTTTAAAGTTTTAAAGAACAAAGATATCAGTTTGAGGACTAAGATGCGCCTGATCAAAGTCATGGTATTTTCAATAACCTCATATACATGCGAAAGTTGGACAGTGAATAAGGAAGCTCATAGAAGAATTGATGCTTTTGAGTTCTGGTGTTGGAGGAGAATATTGAAAGTGCCCTGGGCTGCCAAAAGAACCAACAGATCTGTGTTGGAAGAAGTGTACCCAGAGTGTTCCTTGGAAGCCAGAATGGCTAGACTTCGTCTCTCATACTTCGGACATATTGTCAGGAGGGACCAGTCACTGAAGAAGTATATCATGTTTGGTAAAGTGGAAGATTGGATAAAAAGAAGAAAACACCCAACCAGATGGATTAGCACAGAGATGGCAACCATGGGCTCAGGCGTAGCAACAACTGTGAGATTGGCCCAGGAATGGGCAGTGTTTTGTTCTGTTGTACATAGGGTCGCTATGAGTCAGTACCAACTCAATGGCACCTGACAATAAATGTGGTTTGCTGATATGACTTACAAGATTATGGGGAATATCCTAAACTAAGAGGAAGTCACAAAAATAAAATTGGCTTTGTACCTGCCTTTGGCAACTTCTGTGTGAGCTGTTTCAAGCTCCTCAAAAGACAGGTGAAAACACTTAAGGCATGATTGTATTTTGGACCAAACTGTAGTGAGTTTTCACCTTTAGGAAGTTCACATTGTTGGAGCAGAGTCGAACAGAGACAGAAGTAAAAAATAAACCAAAGTTCATACTTGTGCCCAATGATCTTTATGAACACTGCTTTGGGGATAAAAAAATGGCAATCTGCTGTTGACAAGAGTTTGATACTTTCTTAAAAAGCTAATCACAGACTTCACATATGACACAGCAATTCTATCTGCAAAAGAATTGAAAGCAGCATTTCAAACAAAAACTTAGATCCAAATGTTTATAACAGCCTTACTCACAATAGCCAAATGATGGAACCAACCCAATGCCTATCAGTGGATGAGTGGATAAACAGAATATGATGTTATCATTCGATGGAATATTATTCATTTATAAAAGGAATGAAGCACCATAAAATGTGAAGAATATGTTACCACATGAATGAACCTTGAATATATTATACTAAGAGAAATTTGTAATCACAAAAGAACACATATTACATAATTTCTCTTATAGGATTATCCAAAGAGCCCTAGTTGCATAGTGGGTTACAAGTTGGGTTGCTAACTGTAAGGTCAGCAGTTCAATCGACCTGCTGCTCTATAGGAGAAAGATGATGCTTTCTGCTTCTGTAAAGATTTATAACCTCAGAAACCCTACATAGGGTCACTGTGGGTCGGAACTGATCCCATAGCACAGAACTACTACCACAGCCATAGGAATAGTCAAAATAGAGAATGCTACATAGACAGAAATCAGATCAGTTGTTGTTTAGGACTGAAGGTGGGGTGGGATTGGGGGAGTGTGATAACTAAAGGGCACAGGATTTCCTTTGTGGTGAAGAAAATATTCTAAAATTGACTGTGGTGATGATTGTATAGTGAATATTCCAGAAAGCACTGATTTTACGGTATGTGAATTATACCAAAATATAGCTGTTTTTAAATAAAAAGAATGAACAAATTTTAGTGATAATCAAACTTGTTTGTTTTGATTGTGGTGATGCTACAACTGTTATTTGTCAAAATTCATCAAATCACATACTTCAAATGGGTGACCCTTAACATATGTAAATTAACCTCAGTAAAGTTGATTTTTTAAAAACAAAGCAAAACCAAAGAGCAGCATACAAAGAAATATAGCAAGAGAAGGGGCTAAAACCTTGATTTAACAATTAATGCTAAATAGTATAGAAGTAGCTAGGAAAAAAATATTTCTCTACAAATTCATAAACCAGGAAAAAGGAGAACCCACCCATCAGAGACTGCAATTTAGCTATTGTATGATATATATGGCTAGCAGACACAACCTGATAGCCTGAGTAGTATTTAAATATCTGATAATGTTGCCAATATTTAATAATCTAAGCATTTCATGTAAAGGTATAAAAGCTGGCTACTCTTTGAAAACATCAGACCTGGCATTTCCATATAGCTACCATGAACCGGAGTCCTGATGTGGCTTGGTGGGTTAATGCACTGGACCACAAGGTTGACTTGAAACACAAGGTCAGCGGTTCAAACTCACCAGCTTCTCCTCAGGAAACCTTCACCAGGTTGCTATGAGTCGGAACCGACTCCATGGCATTTTAACAACAACCGTGACCTGGAAGGAGGCCTGGTGGTGCAGTGACTAAATAGTGGGCCATTCAAACCCAGCAGCTGCTCCATAGGAAAAATTTGTTGCAGTCTGCTTCCATAAAGATTACAGCCCAGGAAACCCTAAGGGGCTGTTCTACTCTGTTCTGTAGGGTTGTTATTAGTTGGAATTGGCTTGCTGGCAGTAAGTTACAAATTAACATGAGCCTGAACAGAGTATCCCTCTTGGCAGGGCTTACCACAACCCATATAACCCGACAGACCTGCTTGGCCTTTGTAGAAAGTTGAGTATGCTACACAACCACCACCCCTTACCTTGGCAGCTATTTGTGTAGCCAAGTAGGCCTACTGTAGATCAGACTTGTTATTGTTGTTGTTAAGTGCTGTTGAGTAGGTTCCAACTCATAGCAACTCTGTAAAGGGTTTCCAAGAACTGCTGGTGGGTTTGAACTGCTGACCTTGTGGTTCACAGTCCAGTGTTGATCCTGAAGTGCCACACCAGGAGTTCAGAATTAGTGAGGTAGAAATTGTGACCTAAACTGTAAAGACAAACCATGCCACTCAAGCAAGTATTAATTAAGCCACCACTATATGTCAGGTGCTGATACATTACTGAAATTTGGAAGATTGCTATTTGGCCAACCAACTAGAAGATATCCAAATTTATACCCATTCCAAAGAAAATTCACCTAGCAGTGTGCAAAAATCATCTATTAATATCATTAATATCACGTTAGTAAAATGTTGCTGAAGATAATTAAAAAACAATGACAACAGTGCATCAACAGGGAGCAGCCATAATTTAAGATGGATTCAAAAGAGGACGTGGAATGAGGGATATCATTGCTGATGTCAGATTCATCTTGGTTGAAAGCAAAGAATACCATGATGTTTACGTGTATTTTATTGACTATACAAGGCACTCAACTATCAGATCATATCAAACTATAGATAATATTGGGAACAATAGGTATTCCAGAACACTTATTATGCTCATGAGGAATCTGTACACAGACCAAGAGGCATATGTTTGAACAGAACAACGGATTACTACGAATGAACGGTTTAAAATCAGGAAAGATGTGCACCAGGGTTGTATACTTTCACCATACTTATTCAATCTGTATGCTGAGAACATAATCCCTGAAATTGGATTTTTGTAAAGAATGTGGCATCAGAATTGGATGAAGACTCATTAACAACCTACTACTATATTCAGGTGATATAACTTTAGTTGCTGAAAGTGAACAGAACTTAAAATACGTACTGATGAAGATCAAAGACTATAGCCTTCAGTATGGAACGTACCTCAATCTAAAGAAAGCAAAACTTCTCATAACAGGACTGATAAATGACATCATGATACATGGAGATTGAAGTTGTCAAAGACTTCATTTTGCTTAGATCCACAATCAACACTCACGGAAGCACAGTCAAGAAATCAAACAATGTATTTATTGCATTACGCAATCTATGGCACAAGACCTCTTTTAAGTATTGAAGAGCAAAGATATCAATTTGACAACTCTAGTGGGCCTGATCCCAGCCATGGTATTTTCAATGGCTTCATATGCATGTGAAAGTTGGACGATGAATAAGCAAGACCATAGAAAAATTGATGCATTTGAATTATGGTGTTGGAGAATATATTAAAAGTACCATGGACTACCAGAAGAACAAAAGATCTGAGTTGGAAAAAGTATAGCCAAAATGTTCCTAAAAGCCAAGACATGTTATCAGCAGGAAGCAATCCCTGGTGAAGGACATTGTGCTTGAAAAAGTGGAGGATCGGCAAAGAAGAGGAAGACTCCCCACAGGATGGATTGACACAGTGACAGCAACAATGGGCTCAACATAACAACAATTGTTAGAATGGCTCTGTTGTGCATGGAGTCACTATGTGTTGGAAATAACTTGATGGCATCTAACAAACAGCAACAACATACACCAGGTGAAGGCAATAGTGATTCAAAGACAGAACGGTCTCTTTCTATGTTGGAGACCAGGTCAATTCCTGGCCAATGCACTTCAGGTGCAGCTCCTACCTGCCTGTCAGTTGAGGCTTGTATGGTGCTATGGCACTGAACAGGTTTCAGCAGAACTTCCAGACTAAGATGGACTAGGAAGAAATGCCTGATGATCTTCTTCAGAAAATTAGTCCATGAAATGAGTCACAATGGTCTAGTTCTAAACTGATCATGGAGCTGGGCAGGACAGGATAGAGATTTGTTTCATTATTCAGGGATTCACCTTGAGGTGGGCCAACTTCATGGCAGTAAACAAGAACAAAATATGCCAGACACTCTGCTTAGTCCTAAGAAAATGAGACTTGAACATGCCACAGTCTTTGCTCTCATGGAGCTTAAAATATAAAGGGAAAGACAAATATTATACTAATAATTATGTTGTTATTGTTAAGTGCCATAACATCAGTTTAGACTCATAAACCCTGTAAAGCTTTGCAGGAGCCTAAAGCCTAATCTTTCCAAGGAGTGACTGGTGGGCTCGAACTGTCAACCTTGTGGTTTGTAGTTCACTGTTTATTGACAGAGTTATTATGCTCTCCAAGTAATAATGAGCATGGTTAGTATAATGGCAAAGAAATGCTGAGTGAGAGTCTGATTATCCAAACTGATAGGTGGATGCCTCACAAAAGTTCCCTAAAGAAATTTAGTCTTGAGTTTCTTGGTCTCCCTAGAATTGCCTTGAGTTGGATCTTACCGTGAATCAACCACAAGACTGTTCTATAATGATTTACACTACTCTGGAACCCTGTCTGTGGCTTTCATAAATGGTTAATGTGCTCAACTAGTAACCAAAACTTTGGAGATTTGAGTTCACCCAGAGGCTCCTTGAAAGAAAGACTACAGAACTGTTTCCAAAACAATCGTCATTGAAAACCCTATGGAACACAGTTATGCTCTGACACACATGAGGTCACCATAAGATGGAATCAACTTTATGACAATGGAAAACCAAAATAAAACAAAGGAAAATACCAACAAAAACTCTGGGCCCTACAGGAAGAAGAAGAAGAAAAAAAAATGTGCTGAGGAAATAGAACAATTAACTTCCTCTCAAAATTGAGGTGTTTCAGTTCTGCCTCAGTAAAGCTGTAAAATATTTGTACGGTGTACCATTGTTGTTGTTGTTTTTAAGTGCTGTTGAGTTGGTTCTGACCCTTAGCAACCCTGTATAGGGTTTCCAAGGAGAACTTATACCCAAAATCGAGTATAAAATATAAGGGGCTTATAATTAAACTCTGTCAACTAAAAAGTAGAAATTTAAAAAAGACAAAAAACTAAACAAAGATGTTCATGACTACAACAGATCTCTGACAAGTTATAAAGACAAAGGAGAAATTTATATTTTGCTGGAATGACAAAAATGCATGGGTAGCAATGATGGTATTGATTGAAACTAAATCTTGGAGAGAAATGAAGCCTGAAAAAGGAAAGGCAATGTTATTTGATCTTTATTATCTCCATCAAAGGCTTCTGTAATTCACAGTTTGACAGCATTTTGTGAGTAGCCTGAATAGTATATCGACCATTTCACAAAGCTGTAATTTATCTTAGGAAGAAAACAACAATTAACAAAGTGCATCGTGTAAAGGTAATTATAAATGATAAGAAATGAAAGCAAACTATGAAATCTTGAAGACTGACTTTAAAAATCAAAGTTTCAACTGCCTAGTGCTGTCTTTGCTTCTTTGGATAAAAGAGAATGTTTAAGTGTATGGACATGCTCGATCAAATATGCACAGCACACATTCTGCACCCAAAGCCTTATAGATCATTTAGCTCTGTAGTTTAAGCACATTCATTAGAATGGTAAGATTAGGATTTTAATTCCTATTGTACTCATTTATTCTGTTTTTATAGCGACAAAACCTGTTACAAATGAGGAGTCGACCTAATCTACTATCAGTTTGATTGTTGTTCTGACTCATTGTAACTCCATATATGCAGAGTATAACTACTCCATCGGACTTTCAAGGCTGTGGTGTATCAGAAGCAGATTGCCAGGATTTACTGTGGGGACTCTGGATGGGTTTGAACGCCAACCCTTTGAAGTTGTCAGGAATGCTAGTTTACATGGATAGGTAATCAATGCTCACAGAAGCAGTAGATAGGAATCCAAGCAACATATTTCATTAGGCAAGTCTGCTGCAAAAGACCATGAGTCAAATTGACTTAATAGCAACAAAGAACAACCACGTACATTTAAAGAGAGTTATCTTCCTAACCAAAATTGATAGTAGATTAGCTAAAACACCACGTTTGTATCAACAGTTTAGCTGGTTAGTAGTCCAGCTTTTAAATATTTGCACTACCCAAATTCTCCACATGTGAACTTGAACACTTCAAACTTTCATAAAAAACGTTTTGCTATTAGGTGACTTTTAAGTGAACAGCTTTGACTCATAGTGAGCATGTGTTGAATAGCATGAGCCACTGCTCATTGTGTCTTCCTCCCAATCACTGCTGTTTGAGCCCATTGTTGCAGTCACTGTATGAATCCATCTCATTGAGAATCTTTCTCTTTTTTACTGATTTTCTATTTGATCAAGTATGATATCCTTCTCCAGGGACTAGTCCAGCCTAATAGTATGTCCTAAGTACATGATTTGAAGTTTCACCATCGTGTAGTCTGAGGAACCTTGTAGCTGTACTTCTTCCAACACAGATGCGTTCTCTCTTCTGACAGTCCACGGTATAGTCAGTATTCCTTCTCAACACCATAATTCAAAGGCATCAATTCTTCCTTAATTCTTGTGCTGTTTTTGCATGCACATGAGGCATTTGAAAACATTATTTGGGTCAGGGATACCTTAGTTTAGAAAGTGACATCTTTGCTCTTTAACATTTAAATAAGCTCTTTTGAATCAGATTTGCTCAATGTAATATGTTGTTTGAGTTCCTGAGTGCTGCCTCTATGGCGGCTGATTGCAGATTCAAGGAAAATCTAATATTTGACAACTTGAATTCTTCTCCACTTATCATGATGTTATTTATTGGTCCAGTTGTGAGGATTGTTGCTTTATTTATGTTGAGTTGTAAGTCATATTGAAAGCTGTAGTCTTTGATCGTCATCTGTAAGTGCTTTAAGTCCTCTTCACTTTCAGTAAGCAAGGTTGTTTCATGTGCATATAGCAGGTAGTTAATGAGTCTTCCTCCAATCCTGATGCTGTGCTCTTCTTCCAATTGTTCAGCTTCTTAAATTATTTGTTTAGCATACAGATGAAGATGAAGAAAGTGTGTATGTATGTGTAAATATACATGTACATAGACATAGACATACACACACAGAGATTTGGAATTCTAGAAGCTTTTTGACTTGGAGTAAGATATGGATGGCTTTATAATATAATAGAGCAAATATTATTCACAGACCAGTCTTTTAATTTATGCCAACTCTTACTATATTTTTCTGCTTTTCAATTTACTAAAAGACAACACGGATTAAATCTTCTCAATACAATAGGAGAGTAGTGTTAATAAGTAAACAGAAGAAGCTGAGATGATTAATTTAAGAAGCCTCATTTCAAAATGCAAAATTAATCAAAATGTTGTTTAATTTAATTCTAAAATTACTTTAAAATTTGAAGTCGATTCCATTATACACTTATATTTAAAATAATATTAAAATAAAAAATAATGTTACAATTAGTTGATACCTTTTCTGCCACAGTAAAACTGGGTAGGTGTTCTAGGCCTTTTTTTACCTTTGGTAATTCAAGGTATCCCAGAGTCCACTTCTCTGAATGATACATGAAAAACATGCCATATAGTACAGAAATCAATATATATATATTTTTAAACTTCTTGTGACATGAGCAAAGGTTTGCACAGCAGACCATTAACATGACATTCAACGAAGCATATGCTTAGTTTCATTTCAATTATTGCAATTTTCCCCCTCCATGTAACATCAGTTATCCAACTTCCTTTTTATGATTCATGTTTTCATTCAACCTTCTTTCCTCTCATGTCTGAATTTTGTCTTAAGTAAATGCTGCTCTTTTGATCTTGAATGGTTAACTATTCCATGGTGCACATTCCTCACTAGTGTTATTGTTGTTAAGTGCTTTTGAGTCAGTTCTGACTCATAGCAATCCTGTGCTGGACTTCTGAGAAGTACCTGGTAAGCTTGAACCGCCGACCTTGAGGTTCAAACCACTCTTGTGGTTCAGTGTTTATCCTATGGTGCCCCACCAGTACTCCCCTTTATACCTATTTACTGCTTGGCTAAAAATTGAGCTAGGAGGATGAGACCTGAAGGGTAACCAAGGGAAACCAAGGGCCATGGTTTCAGGTTCCTTTTGTTTCTCATTTTCTACCACAGAGGTCAGTATTTAATAAATGTTAGTGGCTTACTAATTTAATAAACCATTTGATTAGTGGTTCATCTCAAATGAATGTACTGTCGAAAACGGATTTCTTTTTTTTTTTAGCTATATCTTTATGAATATTTAGCAAGGATTTTAATTTTACAGAGAAGTTAGACAGGATGCTATCAGTTTTAAGAAAGATACATTTCTTTAATTACTGTTTACAAAACTTCTGCTAAAATTAATTGAAGCGAATTTCAATTATACTTAAAAGCGACAGCAAATTCTAGTTCAAAAAGACATGCAAGCGGTACTTGATTTCTATTTATTCCATTAAACTAGAAATAGTTCCTTTATTTCATCATTAGACAAACATTTGCAAAAATTAAAACCACCAATTGTGCAGGAAGAAAGCTGTTTAAATGAAGTCTACAGACAGTAATTAAAAGTATCCCAGTAAGCTATTTTCCATTACACTGACTTTAATATGTTTTTATGTGTCTATGTTTATAAACTTTTGACATGTTTTTAATGTGTTTGCAACTAATATGTATTTGACAGGATTGACTTGACAACAACCAATAATAACATACTAGTTGAGTCAGCTCCAATTCATGGCAACTCCATGTGTGTCCCAGTAGAACTCTACTCCATAGGGTTTCTGATTGCTGATTTTTTTAGAAGTACATTTCTAAGCCTCTCTTCCCAGGCATCTCTGCATGACTTCCAACCTCCAACCTTTTGGTTAGCAGCCAAATTCTTTAGCCATTTTCAGCACCCAGGGTCTTTTTGTCTTTGTTTCTCTCTGGTGTGGTGCTCTTGGTTAATACACCAGACAGCAAAGCTGTTTGAACTGCAAGGTCGGAGGTTCAATCTAACCAGCTGCTTCTTAGAAACCCTATGCAGGGTCACTATGGATCAGAACTGACATGATGGCAGGCATGTACCAACAACAACATATATATACATACATGTATCATCTTCTCCAATAAAGCATGACAAGATATGCAAAAATTATGGTAGGGTGAGTTTGAAGCATTAACCTTTTGGTTAACAGTTGAGTGCTTAACAGTCCTGGTGTGGCACTATAGGATAAGCACTGGACTGCTAACCACAAGGTCAGTAGTTCAAATCCATCAGCTGCTCCTTGAAACAGGATCACCATGAGTTGAAACTAACTTGATAACACTTAACAATAACATCTTTTTTACTGGGCCATCTTGCTTGGTAAACTTGATTCTTCCATGAAATATAGGAAGGGTCTGTTTAAGGAATCATAAGGATGTTTCACAAGCCACAGTGGTAACATTTAATAGGGGAAGTGAAGAATCTGTTTTTCAGCTGAAACTCTGAGGAAAATTTTTAGGTTGAAAGTGGAAGGTATAATTATGTGGTTTGGAATTTGGCCAGGGTACTGGAATTCATACCTCTTCACTTTTAAGATGTGTCACAGACCCTTTAATTATCCAAAGTGGGTCAGGACCTCTCTTTTCTGTCTATCGCATCAAAAAGACAACACACTTTGTTACACGTTGACCTGATGCCTCTTTGAATTTGGAAATTTACAGAACGACCTGAAGAAATCATCTTCATCTGTCCTATTGAAATATTAACATTTTGTTTTTAAATCTTTGACATACACAATAGCCAAGTAGGGCCACTTTTTAGTGAGATGGTGACCATATGCATTCATGGTCTCATGCAAAGACTTGAGGCCATGACCTACAATGAGCTGTTTAGCTGGTAAGAGAACAGGTATTATAAATCAATCTCCTGCACTTAGCTTTTGTTTCAACTGCTTGATGCTGTTGGGTTCTGTAAAGTTAACTCTGACTCCTAGTGATCCCATGCGACAGAGTGGAATTGCTCCATGGGATTTTCTTGGCTATAATCCTATAGGGACACATCATTAGGTCTTCTTTCTGTAGAGTGGCTGGGTGAGTTTGAAGCTTCAGCCTTTTGGTTTGTGTTTAACAGGTGCACCACCAGGGCTCCTTACTTAACTGCTTAATGCTGTTGTTAAGTGCTGGCAAGTTGGTTCTGACCCATAGCAATAGGGTTTCTGAGGAGCAGATGGTGAGCTTGAACCACCAATCTTGTAGTTCAAACTGACTTTGCAGTCCAGTGCATTAACCCCTAGTGTCACACCAGCTGCATCACCAGGGGTCATTAGTCAACTGCTTAATAGCTGTAAAATATTGGATGTGCTAATTAACTTTAATTTGAGCTTCAGTTTTCTCATCTATAAAATAATAAATATTTCTCTTTTGTTGTTGTATTAACTGCCACTGAGTTGGTTCTGACTCACAGCCACCCTTTATAGGGTTTCAGAAGAGTGGCTGGTGGATTTAAACTGCCGACCTGTGATTAGCAGTCCAGTGGTTTTCCTACAGTGCCACACCAAGACTCTTTTCTCTTTTATATTTTATTAAATAAAATAGTTTCCAAAAAGTTCTTTGCATCTTTCTTAGAAGATAGCAAGCAGTTAAGTATTATGATTGTTATTTCTAGGGTCTTCTCTTGGTCTTAAACTTGGTACTTGTATAATATGCCCTGGGGGAGAGTCATAGGAGTGGCACTCAAAGATAAATTATGGTTCGACTGTGAAGAGCTTGTACATCATGGTAAGAAGTTCAGATTGTTATCATGTAGGCAATGAGGAGAGAACCTCATTGCCTCATTTAATCAGGGGGACGACAGGATGACATTTGTGTTTTAGAAATATGACTTTGATTGCAGAGTGGAGAAGGGACTTGTGAAAAGAGAGGCTGGAGACAGTTGGAAATACATTGTGAACTTGTCTGTCTCCTTAAAGGGAGCAAGAGCCTAATTTAATCTCCATTACTGAATTGTCCTACAATGCTTCAATGAACTTATTGTGCTTTGAGAGGCAACATAGATTTTTGTTGTTGTTAAATAAAATGACTACATACTTCTTTTTATTTTATTCTACATTCCTATCCCCAAGTCAGACTTGCGTTAGCTTTTCTAAACTTCAACATACGTCTTATACTTTTCCACTTCTTATTTTACTTTTAAGTGGTTGGGAGCAGAGCATTCAGATAACTGAACTTGATAAGGCTGTATCCGGTAGCCTAGTAGTTATGACTATGGCTGCTAACCTCAAGGTCAGCAGTTCAAAACTACCAGCTGTTCCATAGGAGGAAGATGAGGCTTTCTGCTCCTATAAAGATTTACAACCTCAGAAACTCTATGCAGGGCCGCTATGAGTTGGAACTGACTCCACAGCACATTACAACTCCATCACCAAACCAAATAAGGACTTCTGGTGTTGCACTGTAGGATCAGCACTGGACTATGAGCCCAGGTCAGCAGTTCAAACCCACCAAATGCTCCTTGGCATCCCTATATAGGGTTGCTGTGAATGGGAATCAACTTGATATTACTTAAAAACAACAAAACCAAGTAAAAAACAAACCTGCAGTGTTGTCTTTGCTTGACGAATAGAAATACGGTTTTAATGCACATGTTTTAAAACATTACCAACATTCAATTTCAAAATTTTTACTATTACTTTGGTAATAGTCACTGTAAGAGTCACTTGAAGACTCTTCGTTGAGACATGGGGAAAAATAGAATAATGCCACTACCATGTTTGTAAACTGAGACCACGCTCTGAGACAGCAGGTTTAGGAATCAAATCTTTATTCTGCTTCTTAGATACATTTTTCTTCACCATTACCTCATAGCAATAGCTCTTTATCCTAACATACAGATTAGAAAAAGGTAAAAACTTTTCTTCACACTAATTTGACTTTGGAGTCCTGGCAAGAGCTGTAGGATAAGCACTGGCCTACTAACTGCAAGATTAGTGATTCAAACCCACCAGCCGGTACTTGGAAACCCTATACAGGATTACCATAAATCAGAACCGACTCCACAGTACTTAACAACAACAACAATTACTCTTTTATGGCAAAACACTATTGATTTCAAATGTATATGCATAACAGTATGTTGGAAGGTTATCGCTGAAGCATTTTTGTTGTGGGTTTGTGCCATTGGGTCTACAGTGACCCCATGTGACAGAGCAGAACTGCCTAGTTTTTTCTAGGTGCTATAGGGTAAGAACTGGACAGCTAATCGTTGGGCATTCAGATTTGCCAGCTGCTCCTCGGAAACCCTATACAGTGTTGCTATGAGTAAGAACTGATTTGACTGCTCTTAACAACAACAATGAACTTGTTACAAGAATGAATCACCAAGTCTTTCTCACTCAAAGGAGCTAGATGGGTTCAAACAACCAAACTTCTCAGTTAGTAGTTAAACACTGACTTTATTGAAACATTCTCATATGAAAATATTAGAAAATTATCAGATCATTGAATTAGCTAGCTGGCTGTAAATTGTGAGCCATAAGAATCAACCCTAGGAATGATAGTTGTAGGGAAAACTAGATAGATATAGAAGTTGTCAAGCCTCAGGCAAGGCCCAAAATTTTAATTCAAGGCATCACTCAAGGGTTGAGATGTAAAGTCTATTTATTTGATTAAGGCCATGAACTAGGAACAGGAAGAAAGAATGAGAAACAAAGAAAACAAAGAAGGGATGAGGGAGGAAAGGCAGACAAGAAACTGGAGATATAAATACTGGGGGCCAAGAGTCCAGGGCAATAATCAGAAACAGAAGAGAAAAATACAGGATTGAAGAAGCTGATAAATGTATGTCAGAGAATAAACCTGAAATTCTAGGACCAAGGTAGATTCCAATCACCCAAGAACACCTCACTGCCATAGAATTAATTCCTACTCGTAGTCACCCCATATGACAGAAGAGGACTGTTCTACAAGGTTTCCAAGACTGTAATTATTTATGGAAGCTGCTCTCAATAACCCAGACTTTTTCTGTCTCATTCCTGGAGTCTTTCTATGATTTCTTCCATGGTGGAATGATGAGACCATGACCCTCCTGGACAATCTTTATTGGTGTTGCTGGCATACTATATTGTAGAAATGGATGGAGGTGGGAGTGATGACTCCTTGGGACTCTGTCTTGATGTTGAAGGGATGGATGAGACAGCATGGATCCCAACCAGTGTTCACCAAGCGACTCCAGCTCATATTGATCTCACATGTGTCAGAGTAGAACTCAGCTCCCTAGAGTTTTTAATGGCTCATTTTTTGGAAGCAGATCATCAGGCCTATCTTCCACAGCACCTGTGGGTGGACTTGAACTTTTAGCTTTTTGGTTAGCAGCTAAGCCTTTGCACCATCCTGGGACTCTGAGCTAAGAATAGAGGTAATTGAATGAGCAAATGGGAGGCAGTCCCAGATGCAGGGCTGGAGTAGGGCAATGTGAGCCATTGAACATCTGGGAGAGACACTATGAGACAGGAAACTGCCAAAGAGATGCAAGAATACCAAAGGCAAATTTTACATCTTCATAATTTTGCCTAAGGGCTATCCCTAGTTCTAGAGCTATTTGCTAGCTTATTAAGATCTTCGTTTAAAATCTCTAATAAAGGAGTACACTCATAAGTTCCAGAGATCTTTTCAAAGGACACCTTCTTAAAAGTATCCATGATGAATGTAAATGTCATCAGTAATAAAAGCATTGCTATGTTCTGTGAAAGCCTATACTTGGAAACGACTATTTGAAGTTTTCAACAATCTTGTATAGTTTCTCCCAAGTCATGCTTTAGCAATGCATTAACACTACTTTAGAACAACTCCAAAATCTGTTCCTGTTAAAAATAGCTGTCTGTCTTGAATAGATGTCTAATTTTGAAAGGAAATGGCTTCTCTTTCAAATATGAGTCTGCTGTAAATACACACACACACACACACACACACATATGTGTGGTCAGACTCTTCAAAAACGTTCTCAATGGAGAAGAATAACAATCTGTTCTTCAAAGGCATTATACGATGGTTCTGGTATATATAATATACATATTATTGTTATTAATTACTAGACCATTGTATAATATATATGATATAGATTAATTATAAGTATTCCACATTATTGATCTGATCATTTATGTTTTGAGAGGCTATCATATTCAATGGAGTTCTGGTGCACTGTCGGATAAATACTGGACTGATAACTGAAAGGTCAGAGGTTCAAACCCACTAGCCACTTTTTGGAAACCCTACATAAGGTTGCTGTGAATTGTAACTGACTTGATGGCACTTAACAACAATAACAACAACATTCAGATTCATTCTAATGCTGCCAGAAATGTTGTTTTCCAACTCAGAATCAATGGAGAACAAATAGTTGAAAACCACATGGTGCTTCAATAGGTACTGTGGGTATAATTGTGAGTAGACATAGACCCTGCCCTCAGTATTTATAGCTGAATGTGGATACAAGGAAAGAGTACATCTCAGCATATGGTGATGAGGCCATGGAGACATTGTGTGTGGTGGGAAACCATAGGAACTCATGGAACCCATGCTTGGTGCTGAGGAAGTTTTTCTCAGGAAGGTGGCATCTATGTGGAATACTACACACTAATAAGCATCACGGACTTGCTTTGGAATGAAAAAGAGAGAGAAATGGAGAAAAGGTGTGGAAGGAATATTCACTAAAACCCAGGAACAAGATAGAACATGAAGAATATTAAAGAATGAACTTTAGGGAAATGGAGACAGATGGGATAGTGGTGATGGATAAGTTGTCAGTTTGTCAGCCTGAGCTGGTTTGTTTGTTGCTGTGATGTTGGAAGTTATGCCACTGGTGTTTCAAATACCAAAACAATCACCTATGGTGGACTGGTTTCAATGGACCTACTAGATTAAAAACAGACTACGAAGGAATAGGTGGTCCACTTTTGAGGGACTAGCCCATGAAAACCTTACGAGTATTGGGGAAAAAGTATCTGATGTTATGCTAGGAAATGAGCTCCTCTGGTTGAAGGGCACTCAAAATCTAATTAAGGTTAACCTTCCTCCTTAAATTAGAGTTAACCTTAATGACATGATGGAGCAAAGCTTTCAAGACCTTCTTTTGCTGATGAGATAGAACTCAAAATTATCAGACATAGCTATAAACATCCATTAATAATTAAGAGTCTGGAATGTATGAAGTATAAACCTAGGAAACCTGGGAGTCATCAAAAATGAAATGCAATGCATAAAGATCAACATTCTAGGAATTAGTGAGCTGAAATGGAAAGGTATTCCATGATAGAATTTTGACGGGCCAATGACTTCTTCATTGCAAATACCCTTTTTCAACAACAAAGACAGTGGCCATACACATGAACCACACCAAGTAGAATACACATGAATCAGGTTGACTAAATCTGTGGGAAGAGATGATGGAGAAGCTCAATATCACCAGCCAAAAAAAGTCCAGGGACTGACTATGGATCAGACCATAAGTTACTCAAATGCAAGTTCAGTCTAAAATTGAAGAAGAATAAAATAAATCCAAAAGAGCCAAAATACAACTTAAAGTATAACCTATCTGAATTTAGAGACCATCTCAAGAACAGATTTGACATACTGAATACTAATGACCAAAAACCAGAGGAGTTGTGGGATGACATCAAGAACAACATACATGAAGAAAGCAAAAGGTCATTGAAGACAGGAAAAAAAAAAAAAAAAAAAAAGATGCTGGAAGAGATTCTGGAACATGCCTTTTTGTTTTCTCTTAAGCTTTTTATTGTAAATTGAGTGAAGGACTACAGACAAGATCATCAGTTTTGCATTCAACAAGTCATACACCTTGTTGCATCACAATGATTGAAATCACTTCCATGCAATAACAGCTATCCTGCTTCTTCTCGTGTTTCCTATTTCCATTCCATTTACCTTTTCATCCTTTGTCCTTAGGAAAGTGTTGTCCTTTTGATTTTGAATGATTGGACATTCTATGGTAAGTATAACTTACTAGTGTTGTTGCACCCCCCACCCCCATGTATCTATCTCCTGCTTGGCTGAAAACTGGGCCACGAGGGCGAGTTCTATTCCAGAACTGAAAGTTGACTGAGTGCCATAGTGTCAGTTTCCTTCATTTTCTTTCTGACCAGTAAACCCAGTGTTTTTTTCTTCTTTATTTTGATAATTTTGAGTTTTGTTTCACATCTTCTCACTCCATCGAACCTTCAAATGTGATCCCTTTCAGAGCAGTTGGTAGTGGTATCTGGACATCATTTAGTTCTTCTGGTATGGATCACAAGTCAATGTAAACAAAATGAAAATCATCAAATTGGACCAGTAAGTAACATGAAGATAAACTGAGAAAATATTAAAGCCAAGAATTTTGTTTTGCTTGGATCCACAATCAAATAATATAATGCTGCAAAAACATTTTTAAGTGTTAAAAAGCAAAGATGTCACTTTGAGGGTTAAGGTTACCTCACCTAAGCCATTTCAATATTTCAATCCACCACCCCTCTGTCATTTTATACTACTATGGTAGCTTGTGTGTTTCTGTGATGCTGGAAGCTATTCTACTAGTATTTTAAATACAAGCAGAGTCAACCATGGTGGAAAAAGGAAAAGTGAACTACTTCTGAATGGCTAGCCACTGAGAATCTATGAATAGCAGTGGAAATTTGTCAGATATAGTGCCAGAAGATGAGCTCCTCAGGTTGGGCGGCACTCAAAATATGACTGAGGAAGGCAGTATCTGGTAGCCTAGTAGAGTAGAGTTGACCATATCTGGTAGCCTCAAAGTAGAGTTGACCATAATTATGTGAATGGAGAAAAACATTAAGGACCTTCATTTACTGATGGGACACTACTCAAAATGAGAAGAAATAGCTCTGAACATCCACTAATAATCAGAACATGGAATGTATGAAGTATTAATCAGTTAAAATTGTAAGTTATCAAAAGTGAAATGGAATGTGGGAAAAATCGATAGCCTAGGCATTAGTGAGCTGTAATGGACTGATTTTGGTCACTTTGAATTGTCTGATTATATGGTTTGCTATTCTGGGGACAATAAATTGAATCTGTATGATAGGAAATAACACAAGAAGCTGGACTGTATGAAGAAGAATGTGGCATCAGAATTGGAGGAAGACTCATTAACAATCTGAGATTTACACATGACATAGCCTTGCTTGCTGCAAGTGATAAGGACATTAAATACAGATGAATATCTAATGCTACATCATTCAGTATTGATTGCATCACAATGTAAAGAGAACAAAAATACTTACAACTGGACCAATAAATAACATTATGGTCAAAGACTTCATTTTGCATGTAGCTAAAATTATTCATGGAAGCAGCTGTCAAGAAATTAAACATTGTCCAAGACTAAGACTCAATGGGAATACATGAGCAGACATGCACTCTGACTGGTGACCACATTGGTCACCGATAAGGGGAAGTGAGGGAAAAGTAGCAATGAAGCAGCAATGCAGCCCTACCATGTTCAATAGACTCCTGTGAACCCAGGTGGAGACCTGGTTGGCCAGCAGTGTGGCAAGACCTGGGGACTCCTCCGCCCAGGGTCAGTGACATAGCCACAGAGGTCAAGAGTGGAGAGTGAAGCATCCAGTGGATAAGAAGTGAGGGCATATGCACAAGAACACCCACACTTGCAGATAATACCAACCTGACCTGGCTTCAGTGGTGGAATGATCAGAATTCAACTAGAAGAAGAAAGAAGAGGAAAACAAGAGTAATTTGATAAAATTTGATGAACTTGACCTACACCTATGGATGCAGTAGCTCAAAAGAGAGGACAAATCTTTACAGCAAGGATCATTCCCACCTCCTCGATACACAGGGTAGACAGGGATGGGCAACTTGGACATCGGCTACCTAAAATGGGGGGCTACAAAGGCAAGAAGTGACTGGCTTACAAGCTTTAAAGAGGGAGCCTAGATCCAGAGGGTGCGGAGGAAGGTAGAATCTCCACGGAGTAGTATCTAATCTGTCTGGGTGAGACTGATGAAAGGAAGTGGGAATGGCTCTCATGTGGCACAATAGTGAGAAATTTCTATCAGGACTGACTGTAAGGGTTGAAAATGTAAAGGTGGACATTTTGTGGCAAAACAAGGGGAGTGGTTGACTTTGCAGTCCAGAAGTGGAGGTCCCCGGGACCATCAATGGAGAAGAACAGAATGTGGGACCCTACCCAGAGAAACAGTGATGCCAGGGATGGAGGCAGAGACAATGCCGTGGAGAGAGGGAATGGCTGGGAACTCTAGACCCAGAGAGGAAGAGGGGCTGTGTGCTGATGACCAGGGGGCAGGCTTGCAGGGTATACCCTTTGGTTTTTTGATGATGCATGGAGGAGATTGTAACCATGGCAATGAAATGATATACGATAGGATGAAAAAAAGAAAAAAGAAATCAAACACTGTTGTATTGCATTAGGCAAATCTGCTGCAAAACACATTTTTAAAGCACTAAAGAGTAAAGACGTCAGTTTGAGGACTCAGGTGTGCTTGACCCAAGCCGTGGTATTTTCAATAGTCTCATATGCATGTGATAATTGAACAATAAATAAGGAGACGGTAAAAGAATCAATGCATTTGAATTATGGTGTTGGAGAAGAATATTGAAAGTACCATGGACTGCAAGAAGAATAATAAGTCTGTCTTGGAAGAAGTATAGCCAAAATGCTCCTTAGAAGTGAGAATGATGATACCTGTCAGGTACTTTGGATATGAGGTATCAGTTTCTTGAGCAGAACATCATGCTTAGTAAAGTGAAGCATCAGTGAAAAAGAAGAAGACACCCCAGTGAGATGAATCGACACAATGGCAGCAACACTGGGTTCAAATGCAGCAACAATTTTGAGAATGGTGCAGAACTGGGAAGTGTTTTGTTCTGTTGAGCACAGGGTCATACGTTGAAATAGTGTCACCAGCACCAAACCACAACTACAATAACATATATGGATGAAAGCTGGACAATAAATACACAAGACAGGAAAAGAATTGATGAATTAGAATTGTGGTGTTGGCAAAAAATATTGAAAGTACTATTGACTTCCAAAAGAACAAGCAAATCTATATTGGAAGAAGTACAGCCAGAAACTTCTAAGAAGGGAGCCTGATTATACTTCATTTATTGAATATTGGATATGTTGTTAGGAAGAACCATTCCCTGGAGAAGGACATCATACTTGGTGAAGAGGAGGGTCAGTGAAAAAGAAATAGACTCCTCAATGAGATGGATTGACACAGTGACTGGCAAAAATGGACTCAAAATTACAATTGGGAGGATGGCACAGTAACCGGCAGTGTTTTCTTCTGTTGTGCATGGGATCCCATGAGTTGGACCTGACTCTAAGCACCTAACAACAACGGTTCAAATAATGTCACCATATTCAAATGCAGACTCAACAAACTTGAAAAATATTTTATAATCATAATGTAAGCTATTTTAACTCTGAATTATATAATATTTGAAATTGCATAAAACTTCCCCAGGCAGGGGTTCTGGAAACCCTTAAAACCTCCATTCATGCACAACAATAGTTGCCAGAGGAAACTCCCTGAAGAAGGGGAGTCAGGTCATCAGGAACAGGAAATGAGAAGAGTTCAGGAAGGAACATGTGCATGTTTGTACAGAGACATCTGTCCAGAGCCTATAAGTAATTGGGATGATCCAACATTAAATACCAAGTTTTAATTTATTTTTTTCTTTTTCCTTTGGATTAAATATCCACAGGAATCTGTGCTTTTGTGCACAACTTAAATATCCCAAAATGAAGATATGATTATTACTAACGCTCTGGGGATTTCACTGCTTAAATCAATGCTTCTTAATCTTTTTTGGTGCATGGAGCATTTTGACATAGCATTAAATCCTGACTTTGACCTATAAGTATGCAATATATAAAAAAAGTTATCAGATACACACAAAGTTTGAAAAACTGCACAGATTCCATAGTCCATCCATAACTCAGATAAATGGTATGTAATAATAACATCCTCATAATTATATGAGGTAGGTACTATTATCCCATCTTAATGATGAACAGTTGAAACTCAGATGGACTAAATAACATGCCCAATGTCATTTAGATATAATGGTGGAAGCATAATTCAAACCAGGCATTCTGTCTTTGGATCCCAAACTCTTAATCCACGTCCAGACCCCCAGTCACATTTGCAGTTAAATGGTATGAAATGATACAGAAATAAAACAGTTCTCAGTCATGAGATACTGTTCTGGTTGTTCTTCAAAGTCAAAACAAAATTTTAATTAGTTTACGGAATTAGGAAATGCAGAGAAGGAAAATAATATCAAAATCATCTATGTCCAGTGGTAAGGATTTAATCGTGCCCTTTTCCCCAAGTATGTGTTGGAACCCTAACCCAGGGTGACATAATCTTGCTTGCTGACAGTGAAAAGGGTGTGAAATACTTACTGAAAAAAAAAAAAAAATCAAAGGTGTAATATGGATTACACCTCAATGTAAATAAAACAAAAATCCTCACAATATGATGATAAATGGAGGAAAGATTGTGATTGCTAAAGATTTCATTTTGCTTGTATCCATAATGTTCATGGAAGTAGCAGTCAAGAAATCAAACACATTGCATTGGGCAAATTTGCTGCAAAATAATTCTTTAAAGTGTTTAAGAGCAAAAAAGTCACATTGAAGATTAAAGTGGGCCTGATCCAAGGCAAGATTTTATATATATATATATGTATATATAAACTTTTTATGGTGAATTGAATTAAGGTTTTAGAGCAGATCATCAGTTTTGCATTCAGAAAAACACATACTTTGTTTCATCTCAATGACTGCAATGATGCAGCAACTATTAATCCCACGTCCATCCTGTGGTTCCTATTTCCAATCCACCCACATTCCCAGTCCTTCTCAACTCAACCATTAGGTACATAGTCCCTTTTGATTTTGAATGATCTACTATTCCATCATTCATAGTGATCAGACCTTATTAGTGTCGTTGTTCCCCCAGATACCTATCTACTGCCCAGCTTAAAGCTGGTCCACGAGGGTGATTTCCCTTCCAGACCTGAAGGATGGCCAAGGGCCACAGTCTCAGGTTTTCCCAGTCTCTCTCTGACCAGTAAGCCAGGTTTTTGTTTTTGCTTTAAGTAATTTCGTGTTTTGTTCCATACACTCTGCCACTTTATCTAGGTCCTTCTTGTGTGATTCCTTCCAGAGAAGTTAATTGTGGTAACTGGGTACCACCCATTTCTTCTGGTCTCAGAATCTTGGAGACTGATGTTCACATGCTCCAGTAGTCCACTGGACTAATTGATTACAAGCATCTTCAATTCTCATCACTCTTTTCTTTTGCAGTCATTATATTTTAGATCGCCTCATATACATGTGAAAGTGGGAAGACAGGAGAAGAATTGAATTCTGTGCTCTTCAGTTTGCACTGTCAAAATAGCAATATTGATACCACATTAAAAGGTAAATTTTGGTGTCTTTGAGAAACTCAAATCATACACGTTTGAAATGTTTACTTGAGCTTTAGGAATAAAAAGAAGTCTGAAGGGGTAAGATCTGGGCAATAGTGTGGATGAGGTAAGTTTCCCAATGAAATTCTCATAGGACAATGCTTACTCTCATCAAAGAGTGACCAGGGGCATTGTCATGATGGAAAAATATTTTTCGGTGAAACTTTCCTCACCAATGCAGCTTTTTCTTCATAATAAGCGTTGTGATTACCCCATGTCCTTTCAGAAAATCTATTTCCATTTGGAATCCCCCCAAACAATCACCATAACATTCTGAGTCAACTTCTATGATTTGAATTTCATTGGCTCAGCACACTCCCTCGGAATCTACCCTTTTGACTGGATCTGTTTTTGAAGGCACCCCAACGAGGAGACTAAGACTAGCAAATTACTGACGAAACTTTCTCAGAGTTTAATTGATTGCAGAGACATATTCAAACAAGTTTTGTTTGGCATAAACCCTTGCATGTATGCACTGGAATCCTAGTAATGATGTTTTTTACTTACCTTCATGATGTAAACTATCAGAAGAACAAACAAATCTGTGTTGGAAGAAGTACTAAATGCTCTTCAAACTGATGATGGGGAGACTTTGACGTCATCAGGAGGGACCAGTTCCTGAAAAAGGACATCTTGCTTGTTAAAGTTGTTGTTGTTAAGTGACATCGAGTCAGTTCTGACCCACAGCGACACTGGATAGGGTTTCCAAGGAGCAGCTGGTGAGCTTAAACCACCAACCTAGCAGTTCAAATGGCTTTGCAGTCTGGCACATTAACCCACAGCACCACAAAGTAGGGATCATCAAAAAAGAGGAAGACCCTCAACGAGATGGATGGATTGACACAGTGGCTGTAACAACAGGCTCATACACAGGGATGATTCTGAGGGTGATACAGGACCTTTTGCTGAACATTGATTTGCTATGAGTCAGAAGGTCTTTTTCTCTTAAGCACTTTTTACTTTAATGTTATTTTCCTCTCATGACTACAGTTATATTTAATGTGTTTAATTACTTCAGCATTTATATATTTACCCTAAGCATCTCATTGAATCTCCATATACATATTTATGCACAATTAAATTTTAATTTCAGATAAACAACAAATACTTAATTTTTTTTGGTTTAATTATATCCTACATCATTTCAGTATTGTTGTTGTTTTTGTTGTTAAGTGCCGTGGAGTCGAGTCCAACCTATAGCAACCCTATATAGGGTTTCTGAGAAACAGTTGGTGAGTCTGAACTGCCGACCTTTGCAGTCTGGTGCATTAACCCACAGCACCACACCAGGACTGCCGCATAAGTATGTCCAAATATTGCATTGGATATATACAACAATTATGGCACCAGCCATTCTTCCCACAGTGCTCTATGCTCAGCTGGGTTTGATAATTCATTGCAACAACCAAACATAACTCAGATACCTAACGTATAGTTATGGGGTTTGTTAGGGAACTTAACAGGTTACAATTCAGGGCACACTTGTTCCAAACAGAATAGGCTCTTCTCAACTGTGCCCACAGGCAGGCCTCTGCCCCATCAATGGTTCAAAAATTATTTTAAGGCTGCTGATAAATGCCCACAGGACACACCACTCCACTTCACCATCATCTTCAGCCTCAAGGCAACTCAGCTCTAGCTCCGTAGGTTAGCAAACCTAGCTCCCTCAAATGAATGCTGGAGACATCTCACTCTGCAGGCAAGCCTCCTACCCAAAGTCTCTCACAGGGTTTCCAAGCCTGTAATCTTTACAGAAGTAGACTGCCACATCTTTATCCCATTGAGCGCCACAGACTAGGAAGCTCCCACTTTACCTTGGGCTCTGAGAATTTTGTTGTTATTGTTATTTTAGAGTTCTTTATTTTATTTCACTATTTATTGATGAAAGTTTTTATTGTGACTCGAATGAGGGTTTACAGGGTAAATGATCAGTTTTCCATTAAGCAAGTCATAATTCATTTCATTGCAATGATTGTAATCCTCTCCATGTACCATCACTTAACAGTATTTACCTCAATTTCCTTTTTTTCTCTTATGTACCTGTACACATTTAAATGTCCAAAAGGCACATTATGCAAGCCAGGCTCCTGCCACAGGCACACAGACTTTCTCAGCCCATGGGCCTGGAGTTCTCAGCTGCTCTCTCTATTCCCATCATCTCTGCCATTGTCTCTATTGTCACAAATTTTCTGGCTAGGCGCTCACACTCCATATATATTTATTTCTACAAGGTCCAACTTAACTCATGAGTTTATTTACTGTCTTTGGCTGGGTTCTTTAAAGTAACAAACTCAGTGAAGCTTGTATGTGTAAATACATATGATATAATTCATATATATATATATAAAGGACCTCTGGTAGCTTAGTGGTTACGAATTGGACTGCTAACCTCAGGGTCAGCAGTTCGAGACTACCAGTTGTCCCGTGGGGGAAAGATGAGGCTTTCTGCTCCCCTAAAGATTTACAGCCTCGGAAACCCTGTACAGGGTTAGGTGCCATCAAGTTTGTACCGACTCATAGTGACACTATGCACAACAGAACAAAACACTACCTGGTCCTGGGCCAACCTCACAATTGTTGCTAAACTTGAGCCCATTGATGCTGCCATTTTGCCAATCCATTCTGGCTGGGGGTCTTCCTCTTTTTCTCTGACCCTCAACTTTACCAAACATGACATCCTTCTCCAGGAACTAGTCCCTCCTGAAAATATGTCTGAAGTATGAAAGACAAAATCTGGCCATTCTGGCTTCCAAGGAGCACTCTGGCTGCACTTCATCCAACACAGTTCTGTTTGTTCTTTTAGCAGTCTA
>NW_006408523.1:37739055-37747519 GCF_000296735.1 Chrysochloris asiatica
AGACCCTGTATAGGATTTCTGAGGAGTGGCTGGTGAGCTTGAATTGTTGTTCTTGTGTTTCAAACTGAACTTGTGGTCCAGCGCATTAACCCACTGTGCCATATCAGGACTCTATCTCTTTTTCTCTATATACGTATATATATGTTGTTGTGGTTATGTGCCGTGGTGGAGTTGGTTCTGACTCAGCTATAAATCTTTACGAGAGCAGAAAACCTCATCTTTTTCCTGCGGAACAGCTGGTGGTTTCAAACAGCTGACCTTGCGGTTCACAGCCTGATTTGTAACCACTACTCTACCACAGCTCTTTATGTGTGTGTGTATATATAGACATATATATAATGAGAATATTTAAAGGAAATAGCTTACATAATTGTTGATGCTGACAATTCCCAAGTTTGAGGGTCAGAAATAAGTCTGGAGGCTTTTCCTGAGTCATGTAACTGCAGGCATTGGTGAATCTAAGATGATCAGTTAAGACAGCAGGCTGTTGGCTCGTGGCAGGCTACTGGCTCAAGTCCCAATAGCTAGAGTTCAGATGATAAGAACAGGATGCAAGATCTAGAGTGAGCAAAAATCTAGAGAGCTTTGCTAGGACATCCATATAATCTTGATGCAAGACACACCCCTGAGGAGACTCCTTTTACATCCATCAGGGCGGTGACCAGATTAAGGGTGTCCTATTCCACCCAAGTCTATTTACAACAGATAGTGGCTTGGGGGAATGATTGCATCATTACGTAACTACCAAATCAGAGAATTGTGGCCAAGCCAACATAACATACAACCTTCACCAACACACCCACTAAGCCTGTTTTTCCTCTTGCATTCCCAATAGAATGGCACCACAAACCCCACAGTGGCACAGAGATAAACTTGAAAGTAATATTTGTTTTGATACTTCCCTATGGTTTCCTTCCCCTGCAACACATCCATGCAACCATCCACTGTTGTCCACTCATATATTAAAATGACGCTTGAGTCAGTCTAATTTTCTCTTTGTACTCATTTCTAAGTCTGTATCATCTAGCTTTGCTTCACTCATGGCTGCCTCCAATTCATTCCTCCCTACAGCAGTCAGAGTGATTCATTTACAAAAAGATCACATCCTTCACCTCTTTTAACACAGACACACACATGCAGCATGACAACTGTAATATAATGCTAATGACATGTTTTAATAAATTTAGTTCTTTCAAACAAAAATTAAGTACTTACTATTCTGGTAGCATAGTGGTTACGAGTTGGGCTGCTAACCACAAGGTCAGCAGTTCAAAACTACCAGCTGCTCTGTGGTAGAAAGACAAGGCTTTCTGCTCTATGAAGATTTACCACCTCGGAAAATCTATGTAGTGTCGCTATGAGTAAGAACCGATACCAGGGCACACCAACACCACCACAATGCTGTAAGTATAGTCCTGGAGTCATGGTGTGGTACTTTTGGTTAATATGTTGAACTGCAAAGTCAGTGATTCAAATTCACCAGCCACTCCTTGGAAACCTTATGCAGGGTCACTGTGAGTTGGAACTAACTCGACAGCACTTAACAACAATAACAACAAGTGCGGTCCTGGTGTGGTGCTATAGAATAAGCATTGGACTGCTAATCTTAAGATTGGTGGTTCAAACCACTGTTGCTCCTTGGAAACCCTATATTGAGCTGCTGAGTCAAAACCAACTTGATGGCATTTAATAACAGTGCAGTAAGGAGCTCTGGTAGCATAGAGGTTACAAATCGGGCATCTAATGTCACAGTCAGCAGTTCAAAACTACCAGCTGTTCCACAGAAGAAAGATGAGGCTTTCTGCTTCCATAAACTTTTAGAGCCTCGGAAACCATGTAAAGAGTCGCTATGAGTTGGAACTGACTCCACGGCACATAACAACAACAACAACAACAACAGCAACAGCAACAACTACTATTTTAGCCAAGTTACATATGAAAAAAACTAAGGATCAGACAGGTTAAGAGCTTTGTTCTGAGATCCACAGTTAATATTTGATGAAGCCAAAATACATGAAATTAGGTAGTCTGTCTCCAAATCCTACCCTGTCCCTAAAACTACTGAGTGGTGTGATAGTTAAAGTTGTGTCATCTTGACTGTGCCAGGGTTCTCAGTGGTTCAACAGGTAAGATGTAGTTATTACCTCCATGATGAGATCTAATACAGTACACAACCCCATGATATGAGTTGATGTGATAGCCCTGATCATCTTGATTATCCTATGCTGTAAATACTCACTTCAGTGATGTTAATGAGAATAGATGCTATCTACAGGATGTTTATATTTTGAGTCAATCTCTTTTGAAATATAAAAGGAGAGAGAAGCGAATTGGACTCAGTGAGACGAACATATACTAGCTGGGAGTGGAGTGGGTCCTTTGGACCTGGAGTCTCTACATTTTGAAGCTCCTAGATCCAGGGCAAAATTGATACCAACGTGTATGGAGATCTGCAAGGATCCACTCTCCACACTTTCTAGTTTCCAGTTTTACTGACCTTCTTTCAGCTTCTGGAACATTCCAGAAAGATCTTCTAGGGCAAGGCCATTGTCCATGTAATTTCTCTTCCTGGAGCATGCCCAGTCCTCACATCTCCTCTGTCAGCGTAGGGTTAGCTGTTTCATCTTTGAATGATGTTTCCCTTTTATGCAAGTCCTTTTTCCTTATTTGTACATAGTTCCAGGAGGCAGGGACCTTCACCCTTGTGTTCTCTATCTGCTGGAATTTCCAACACTACTACAAATATTTGTCAAAAAAAGAGAGAAAAAGGTGGCCAGTAACTCTTTTTTTTAAAGTTTTTGTTGTGAATTGAGTGATAGTTTACATGGGGGAATATCAGTTTTACACTCACCCTAGCATAATCATTTAATTGCAATGCTTACAATCCCTTGCATGCTTCATCATTGAACAGTATTTGCTTCTATTCCATCTGTTTTTTGTTTTTTTGTTTTTAATGTACACCAAAACACTTAGGAATATACAATTATTCAAACAGCCAAAGGGCAAACTCTGCAAGCCTGCCCCCTGGCCACTAGCACATATCCCTTCTCCATGAATCTAGAGTCCTCAGCTGCTCTGTCTCTCCATGTCATCATCTCTGCCTCCATCTCTGGCATCGCCGCTTCTCTGGGTAGGATCCCACACTCGGCTTCCACTCTTCTCCTTTGATGGTCCCAGGGTCCTCTGCTCTGGAACTGTAAGATCAACCATCTACCCCTTTTTGCTATAAAACTTCTATCTTTATAGTTGCAATAGTCGCAATTAGTCATGATAACAATTACTCACCATTGAATTATGAGAGTCTTGTCCCCATTTCCTTTTACCAGGCCTGTCTATACAGGATGAAAACCACTCAGTGGGGATTTCTTCCCCCACACACTCTAAATCTAAACTCCCTCTTGAAAACTTGTAAACCAGTCACTTCATACCTTTACAGCTTCCCCATTTTAGGTAGCCAGTGTTTAAGTTGCCCATCCCTATCAACCCTGTGTACAGAGGGCATGGGAATAATCCTTGTGGTAAAGATTCTTTCCTTCTTGGTTGGTATTTTAAGCTATGGTGGTCAGTAACTCTTCATTTATTTTGTCAACAGGAATTTATTGTGTGCTTACTCTATGCAAGATAATATGCCATGATAGATAGCAAAGATAATGTTTACCTTTATGGATCTTATATTATTATATAAAGAAGGAAAGAAGCCCTAGTGGTACAGTGGTTAAAGTGCAGGGCTACTAACTGCAAGGTTCCTGTTGTTGTTGTCAATTGTTGTTGAGTTGGTTCCCACTTATAGCCACCTTATATAGGGTTTCTGAGGAGCAGCTGGTGGGTTTGAGCCACTGATCTTACGGTTAGCATTCCAGTGCTTATCTTATAGCACTATACCAGGACTCCAAACAGCTCCTGTGGTGGTATGCTGTGGAGTCGTTTTCAACTCAGCAATCCTGCATTGGCTCAGGTTTATCTCCCTGGCTTTTCTCAGAACAGGCTCATACTGGGACGACCACTGTCACCAGGAGCTCAGTATGTTCAAAACCAAACTCCTGTCCGCTCCTATTAAATGAATATTTGAGTTTCCTCTGTTTCATTAAAAGACTCTACACTTCTCCAAACATCTAGGCTTTATCTTTGATTCTTCTTTCTTTCTTAACTTTTACTAAAATTCAGCCTTATCTTTGATTCTTCCTTCTCATTCTCCACTTCCATTCGATAGTATATTTTATCATTTCTTCTCTTGAACAATTTCAGGTTTATCACAGTATGTCTCATGTAAACCTCATGGCAACTCTATTACATAAGATGTTATCATTATTATTGTGAAGGTAAGTAAAGTTCAACTAATTTGAAGTCACACAGTTAGCTAGTCCATGCCAGAACCCACATCTGAATTCAGTTCCATCTGAAAACAAAGCACATGTTGTTTTTTCCTATACCATTCTGGTTTTCCCAACTTCTGGAATATTCTCAGGAGTCATTTCATCCCTCAAGGATCTCTAACTTTTCCAAATTACATAGCAGTTACTATCTATGAGACACATATGCTTAAACACACACTTCATCATGATGTTTTCTGCTATTTTATGTGAGTGCCTTATAAAACAAACTTGGATGGAAAATTCCTGGAAGGCAGAGATTCTATCTTATATGCTGTTTTTCTTCATTGCCCTGCATTGAAGTGTATATAGACGTTCCTCCTGAAATACTTATTCAAACTTAATATCATAGACCTTATATCTGGAAGGAGCATCTAGCCACAACCAGCCCTGAATTTTTCCATAGCTAGGTAAAGTGGTATCGATTATTTCCATTTTATAACTAGGCATATGGAAATGTGAAGGATTAAGTAACTTGTCCAGAGTCCCCTAGGCAAAGAGCAGAAATTAACTTCCCTGATTCCTTGGGCAGTAAAATGATGTCAAAGAAAACATCTTCCAAAGAAAAGGATAAAAATGTCTGGCTGAGTTTTATTTTTTCCCTGCACAAGTTCACTTTGAATGTATTTTGAATGAGCAGAATACTACTATTATGTCACTTTTTTCACAGGAAGATAAGTTTTGCCACTGAAGTCTATGATGTTTTCCAGATTTGTAAATTAACAAACCTGATGAGATGCATGTGTTTTCAGATATAGACAACATAAGATGAGTGGATCACAGAATGCTTTATAAATGCATGCAAGTCTCTCTCTAAAAAAAAAAAATGCTAATAAGCAATGGGAAGGTCCAAAGCCAGGTGCTTGAGAAGAGAAGAAAGGGGACTGAGTAATTCACATGAAAGTGAATCAATTTCAGCCTGGGGCTGCCAGGTCATACAAATGAAAAAGAAAGACACAAGGTAATCAGAGGAGTAGAAAGTTTTTTTTAAAAAAAAAAAAGTGAAATGTGAGAAAGTCCAAAAGGAAAAACTAAATATAAAAAAAGAGAAATGAAAACAAGAGAAAGCAAGGGGACTAGAGCTCACCACAACAAACAAGAGGCAGAAAAGGAAATGGTATCAATTTTTAAAGTTCACAAAAGAAAACATACCTACTTTTAATCAGATCCTCTCCATTTTCCCTTACAGCAATGTTCCATTTGGCTGGGCAGCTTGCTAACTGATTGCACATGCCACCTCCTCTGTAACTTTCCCTAAATTATTCCTGGTCTGAGTATCTTTTGGAAACTTTTACTAAATGAAAACATTGTTTATTTGTTTGTTTTCCTTATCAGGATTTTCTCCTATAATCTTAAAAATTAAGGATATAAAAATTCTTCATAATTTTTTATTTGATTTAAGCAACTTAGATGATATGAAATATATAAAATATAGTTATTGCATGTATTTGACAGAGATTATTGATGGTTTATTATATACCATGTCCTGTCTGAGGTGTGGATCCCTGCCTATTTACAGTCCATTGGTTGTAAGACCATTACATAAACTATCAAGTAGCGTTCACTTAAAAAATCACTTTTTATTTTAGAATAGTTCAACATTTACCTAAAAGTGAAATGGGAATACAAAGGGTTCCTGCCCTCCCTTTACCCAACGTACTGTATTGTTACCATCTTATACTTGTTGCTGCTGTTAGGTGTCATTGAGTTGGTTTTGACAAACAGTGGTGACCTTATGGACAACAGAATGAAACACTGCCAGGTCCCACGCCATCCTTGCAATTGTTGTTAAGCTTAAGCACATTCCTTCTGCCACTGTGCCTACTTATATTACTGTGGAGTCCTGGTGTGGCTCTGTGGGTTAATGTGCTGGACAGCAAAGCAGGTCTGAACCACATGGATGGTGGTTCAAGCTCACAAGCCACTCCTTGGAAATTCTATACAGGGTCACTATGGTTTGGAACCTACTCAACGGCACATAACAACAACACAACACTTGTCACAATTTAGGAACCAATATTGATATACTACTATTTACTAAATTCCACTCCCACACTCATCTGTCAGTTTGTTGTACTGTGATGGCTTATGTGTTGCTGAGATGCTGGAAGCTATGCCACCAGTATTTAAATATCAGCAGGGTCACATATAGTGAACAAGTTTCAAAACCTTCTAGACAAGAAACATTAGGAAGAAGAAGAGGCAAACCACTTCTGAATTGTTAGCCACTGAAAACCTTATGAAAGCAATGGAACATTGTCTGATATAGTAGTAGAAGATGAGAACCACCAGTTGGAAGGCACACAAAATATGATGATTCATCATATTTTAAGAGTTGCTTTCTCAATCAAAGTTGAGTTGACCTTAATGACATGAATGGAATAAGCTTTTGGGAATTTCATTTGCTGATGCGGGCCCAACTCAATATGAGAACAAACAGACATAAACAATGCAATTTGCAAAAGGATAATATCCATACATCTATAAGGAAGATCAGTTAATATCATTAGTAATCAAATTTGCTTACCCCAAACTCAGGTCAGTAATGAAATTGTAGAATACTTTGACATTTCTTCCCCCCCCCCAACCAATGGTACTAAAAGAAGAAGTTCAAATTGCAGTGAAAGCATTGGTGGAAAACGAGGATCTAGGAACTGATCAAGTACAAACAGAAAATTTTCAACAAAATGGAAGCACTCACTCATCCATGCCAAGAAATTTGAAAGATGGCAACCTGGTCAACCAACTGAAAAAGATCCATATTTCTGTCCATTCCAAAGAGATGTGACTCAACGGGATGTGGAAATCATGGACAATATCATTAACATCACTTACTGAAGATAATACAAAATGGCTGCAACAATACATAGACAGGGAATTTCCAGAAACTCAAACTGATTTAGAAGAGGATGTGAAACTTAAGGTTATCATTGCTGATGTCAGATGGGTCTTGGCTGAAAACAGAGAATACCAGAAAGATGTTTACTTGTGTTTTATTAACTACACAAAGCCTTTACTTGTGTGAATCATGACAAGCTATGATAGCATTTCAAATAATAGGTATTGCAGAACACTTGGTCTCATGAGGAACCTGTACATAGACCAGGAAGCAGTCGTTCAAATAGAACAAGGGGATACTGAATGGCTTAAAGTCAGGAAAGGTGGGTGTCAGGGTTGTATTCTTTCACCATACTTATTCAATCAGTATGCTGAACAAATAATCTAAGAAGCTGAATTATATGAAGAAGTTGGCATTAGAATTGGAAGAAGACTCATTAACAACCTGCAATTTGTAAATAATACAACCTTGCCTGCTGGAAGCAATGATGACTTAAAATATTTACTGATGAAGATAAAAAAAAACTATAGCTTTCACTATGGATTGTACCTCAATGTAATGACAACAAAAATTCTTCCTACTGGACCTATACGTAACATCATGATTAATGGTGAAATGTTTGAAGTTGTCAAAGACTTCATTTTGTTTGAATACAAAATCAAAATTCATGCAAGCAGCAGTCATGAAAGTAAACAATATATTGTATTAGGCAAATCTGTTGCACAAGACCTTTTTAAAATGTTCATGAGCAAAGACGTCAGTATGCTTCTTAGAAGCCAGGATGGCCAGACTTGATCTCGTATGCATCCGGCATATTAACAGGACAGACCAGTCCCTGGAGAAGGACATCATGCTTGGTAAAGTGAAAAAGAGAAAGACCCCTATGATGGATTGGCACAGTGGTAGCAGCATTGCGCTCAAGCATGACAAACATTAGGACCAGGCTGTGTTTTTTTCTCTTGTGTGTAACATTGCCATGAATAGGAACCTACCTGATGGCACCTAACAATAACAACAACCAGCTTCCTAAGTCTGATATTGATCAAACAAGTAATCAAGATGCATTGATCATTATTGGTGATTGGAATGTAAAAGTTGGAAACAAAAGTAAAGATCAATAGGTGGAAGTATGGCCTTGGTGATAGAAATAATGGTGAAGATCGCATGGTATAATTTTGCAAGACCAATATCATCAGATATAACAAGGCCAGAAGTTGTCTTTGAATCAGATTACCAGTTGCTCCTTTTTAAGTGC
>NW_006408523.1:37748186-37749610 GCF_000296735.1 Chrysochloris asiatica
GGTGTTGAAAGTACTGTGGACTGCCCAAGAACATATAAATCTGCTTTGGAAGTAGTGCAGCTATAATGCTCCTTAAAAGCGAGTATAGGGAGACATCGACTCTTAAATATATATTTTTTGGAGGTGGGGAGAAGTAAGGAGTAAGGTTTATGGTCGTGACTGTGGTTAAGTCTAATCTTTGCCTAAGACTTCATTTGTTTTTAGGATTATGTTTAGGACTAGAGTCCTGGTGTGGCACTGTGTGTAGATGTGGTGCACTATAAGATCAGTTTACACTGTAAGGTCAGCAGTTCAAACTCACTAGCTACTCCTCGGAAACCCTGTACAGGGCTGCTATGGGTCGGAACTGACTTGATGGCACTTAACAACAACAACATGTTTAGGACTAGGGTTAATGTTAAGGGTAAGCGTGGGGTAGGGTTAGGGTTAAGATTTGATCTAGTTTTTCACATAAAAATAAGGCCCATATTTATTTATTTTTGAAATCTATTTTATTCCCTTTTCATTTGGATGTTCTATAATTACATTATTGCCTCTTTTTACTCTACGTTCGCTGTTGCTGTTTTAAAAATTGTATCTCAGTTTCTCTATTTTCAGCCTTAGATGTCAGTTTTACTTTGCATATTTCTATATCTGAGTTTGAGGTTTGAAAAAAAAATCAAACCTCAACTTGACTTACCGTATTGAAGGATTCTATGAGCAAATTATTGAATGATGCAGGAAGCATCAAAAAAAGATGGAAGGGAACTGACATTGTGAGCCTACTAATCCGGAAATGCACCCACCTCAGGCAGGACCCCAGGTGTGCAAGGGAGCGGGCAGGGCCCCTTGGCCCAGGCTTCAGCAAGCAGGTGTTAAGTTTTCACCTTGATTGTGATGTTAGGAGGAGCAGGTGGCTCCCTCCCTGGAAACTGATTCTCTCTAATTGTTGACCTTCAGTTCAGGGAGCCAGGACTCCAGAGCCATGACCTGGGGTCCCTCGTCTGCCCTGGTCCCAGGTAAATGTGAATGGAAACAGGTATGAGAGCCTGTCATCTTTGATTCCCCCCAGGCCTCACGGAGGTGCTACCTAAGAAAGTCTTCCCCACCCCTTTCCGCCCCCCCCCCACATGCTCTGTCAAGCCAATTGGAGGACAATCCCACAGATATGTGTCCGTGTGAGATGAAATGTCTCGGTTAGACCGGTTTGTGGTTTAGCTTTGTATTTAAAGGAAAAGAAATAAACTTGAAAATTAATTTGTCATCATAAACACGAAACAAAAAAAAGAATAAAGTATTTATTGCCAGGCCAAAAAAAAAAGAAAAGATGGAAAGAATATACAGTCACTGTACCAAAAGAAATGGTAGATGTTCAATCATTTTAAGAGGTTGCATATGATCAAGAGCCAATGATCCGGAGGGAAGAAGTCCAAGGTGTATTGATA
>NW_006408523.1:37750845-37792209 GCF_000296735.1 Chrysochloris asiatica
GATATCATGTTTGGTAAAGTGGAGGGTTGGAGAAAAAAGAGGAAGACTCCCAATGAGATGGACTAATAAAGTAGTAACATCAATGGGTTCAAGCGTAGCAATGATTGTGTGGTTGCCCAGAATTGGGCAGCATTTTGTTCTGTTGTGCATAGGGTCGCTTTGAGTCAGTATTAACTCAATGGCACCTAATAAGAGCAACAACAACAAGAAGAACAAATCTGGATTCAGCATAGGTGGTATTGTCATGTAAGTTAGTCTCACGTGTGCTGTATGCTGTTGTTGGTTTTCTGTCCAAAGAACTTCCTTTAGTATTTTTTGTAAGGTTGGTTTGTTTTTTACAAATCCATTTAATTTCTGTTTATCTGAAAATGACCTAATTTTGCCAATATATTTGATGGAGAATTTTGCTAGATTTGCTGGATACATGAATATTAGTTGACAATTTGCTTCTTTTAGTATTCTATATATGTCTTTCCATTGTCTTCTTGCCTATGGTTTCTGCTGAGAAATCACAGTTGTTGTTTTTTCTTTCATTTAATCAAGATTTATTATCCTCGCAGCATATTCTTGCAATGGTAATATTTGTGCATGTGTGTGTGGGAGGGGGATTAAACTTTTTATTGTGAATTGAATGAAGGTTTAAAGAGCAGATCATCAGTTTTACATTCAACAAATCATATGCTTTTCTTCATTTGTTGTTGTTGTTCTTTGTTCACTGCTTGTGTTGTATAAATCAGTTTGGGTTCATGAGCTTCCAGAAGCATGGGCTCTGTACCAGGTGCCTGACCCCAGGCAGAACAGATACTGCACAGGACGGGGTGCCACTTGCTGCTGAGTTGGTGAGGGCTGGGACTGGTCACCTGCCCAGCTATCAAGAGGACATGGAACAAATGAGCATTGCACCCCTTTACTTCCAATCTCCAGCTGCGTCCTTTGTCCATAGGCTGCTGTATTAGTAGTCACTAGCAAAAGTTCAAGATGACTGCACCTGTGAAAACGCACAGTCTGCCTGTTTGTCTTCTCTCTCACTGCGTTCTGTTCAGCCCTATCTTCTAGTCAGCACTCAGTCCACCTGTCTGTCCTATCCTCTGATGCTCAGGGTTTCAGAATCACCATTGGAATCTGTTTCACTTCATCTCCTACATCTTTGTTGCAGAGAATCAGCTCAGTGCATCTGGTTAGTCTACCATCTTGCCCTGGACTCTGTCTCTCATATTTTAGACATATTGTTAGGAGGCATCAGTCCCTAGAGAAGGATATCATACTTGGAAAAGTGGAGCATCAGTAAAAAAGTAGTCACCTAGTTAGATGAACTGACAAAATGGCAACACTGGGCTCAAACGTAACAATTGTGAGGATGACCCATGACTGGACAGTGTTTCAATCTGTTGTGCATAGGGTAGATTGCCAGTACTTAACAACAACAACAAAGTCCATACTTAATTTGAATTTTACTAGATTAATCTAATATTTGTTTATTCCTTTAGAATCTCATCCAAGATACCATATTACATTTTTGTCACCATATAAAGAGGATACACGGTCTTTAGGCAATAGTCACTCTTCTGCTTGATGATCTGTAACTTGAATGCTGTGATTTAAAGTTAATTATTATTAGTAAGATAATATTACTGTTTTATAATATGGAGGAAGAAAGGGGAGAATACAAAGATGTTTCTTAATATATGCATATACAATATATGTATATACAACATATTCATAGGAAAATGAGAAAAAACACTCTTAATAATCATAGTCCTTGGTTTTGCATTTGGTCACATGTTTATAGTAGGTACTTATAGCTATCTTTTTCCACTACCTATTTCGTATTTCTTTTGTCCTCAGTAAACACCTAAGACAGTTGTGGTCTCTGCCTGGTATTGTGATCTAAACCTTCATTCCAGAAAAGTAAAGGTTGTTAGTCATTCTACTTGAATTGAATTGTTGAGCTCTTCCATTGACTTTAACCACAAGGCATGTGATACACTTTAAGGGATCTCCTGTATCCAAGACAGACCCTTTTTTATCTCTATTGCATGTTGTTGTTGTTGTATATTCAAGTCAGTTCTGTCTCATAAAGACCTTGCATAAAGTTTCTGACGAGTGACTGGTAGAGTTGAACCACCAACCTTGTGGTTCAAACTGACTCTGTGGTTGGATGCTTATACTACAGCTCCATTCCAGGACTTCAGTTTCCTCTTGGTAATCAGCATTGATTAGCCAGTCAACCCCAAAATTCCCTTCTTTGCCCTTTGTTTCAAAGGTCTGAAAATCCCAAAGTGGCAGCATGGCAGCTGTTTTAATTTTCCATTTTTATGGACTCGTTGTTGTGCCTGCTAATGGAAGCAGTGCTCCCTTTAGAAATCAAACCTCTAGACAAGTAGAACATACGCTTATAGAGACAGGGACTAGATCATTATGTGTAATAGTGAGTGATGCTACTCATTTTCACCCTTTTCTCCTTGGACTAATGAACTCTGACTTTGAGGAAAAGAGCACCATATATGTTGAATGCTGATTTAGAGCATAGACAGATTCTAGAGAGTGCTCAACATGCAAATTATTTGCCATTTAGCTGTTCTGTAACTGAATAGAGTCTTCTTGACATCCTGTGGTCAAGGAATTGCTAGATTTAGGTGACAATAAAAAGTATTATATAATTCTATTGAGAAGAATTCCTTAGCATGATATTACTAAACTACGTTGTTGTTTTTTAGTGCCCTTGAGTTGGTTCTGACTCATAGAGACCCTGTACAGTGTTTCCAAGGAATGGCTGGTGACTTTGAACTGCCAAGATTCATACTGATGTTGCAGTCAAGTGCATTATCCTGCAGAGCCATGACTATGAAGGATTTCCTTTTAGGAACTGGAGACTGTTACCTCAGAGAATAATCAACCACTTGCTTAATGACAGCAGAACAATCATTCTTTTCTTTTTTTCCTGGTGGTGGTGTGCCACTGAGTCAGTTCTGACTCATAGTGAACCTGTCTAGGGTTTCCAAGGCTGTAAATCTTTATGGGAGCAGAAATCCTCATCTTTCTCTCGTGGTGCAGCTAGGAATCAAATATAGAGCAGCATTATCAACCACCTGTGAAAATTCAGCCCGTGCTCTAGCATCCCACTCTTGTTATTTATGTTGTGAGTGTATGTGTATGAAACAGAGAAAGAGAGAGAGTGTGTGTGTTAAGGTAAAGGAACATATTGTGTATGGTTTGGTTGGTTATGTGCTGTGGAGTTGGTTCTAACACATAGCGACCCTGTACAGGGTTTCCGAGGCTATAAATCTTTATAGGAGCAGAAAGCCTCATCTTTTTCAGCGGAACCGCTGGTAGTTTAGAACTGTTGACCTTGCAGTTCACAAACCAATTCATAACCACTACCCTACCAAAGCTCCTTATATTGTGTGTATATATATATATATATATATATATATATACCATACTGTGTATATATAAGGGGACTTCAAAAAGTGTGTAGGAAAATTCTGTTCTCTTTTAATTCCATTTTCCACACATTTTTTGAAGCCCCCTTGTATGTATACACACACAGACATATACTTTTAGTCAATCATAGCATAGACTCAGATACAATAAAATGAATTAAATTTCTAGAAAAATAAATAGCATGAAGAGTAACAGACATGCCAAATACAAACCTCAATTTTTTTTTATTATCAGATTAAATGGACATCAAATTACTCTGCAAATTTATGAATTTGCTATAAAAGTTTCTAAAACACTAAGTCTCCATTTCTGTATTTACCTTATTGTATAAGCAAACAGCCATGAAATCAAGTCACAGACCGGCACCAGTATGTGGACTGTGCTCTGTGTAACATTCCTCTCAGCTGCAGTTCTCAACCTGCCTTTAGATTGCAATCATATCCAGGACCCACCCATATCAACTAATTCAGAATCTCTAGGAGTGGAGTTTAAAATCATATACATTTACAAGCTTTCCAGATGATTCTAATGTGTAGCATTATAAACAGATTCTGCTTCTATAGAATATTGTCTAAGAAGTGTTCCTGTCAGACTCTTGCCTTTTAAATAAGCCTCTCACTGCTATTTTGGGGAAAGTTGGGCCTTCTTTCTCCTGATCTTGCTTAAACTCCAATTGAATACATTGCCATTTATTCTGAATGAACTTATCATATGGTAGAAAGTATATACTCAGGTATTTTTGTGACTGCTGGGGTATACCGAGAAGTAAGATATAAACATGATGTTGCTTTTCAACAACAGCCTTTATTATAATTATGTCAAGATTATATTTTTAGGAATATATAAATGCTTTTGAATACCCTTTGAAGACAAAGTTAAGCTGAGGCAAGGCTTAATTTCCATAATTGAAAATTCAGTCTTTTATTTACTTAACAAAATAGGATTGGCACTAGTGAGGCATTAAGGTATTAGACTGAAGTGCTGCCTTCATGGACTTAATGATAAACCTTAATTTCAGAAGGAACATTGTTAATGACTGTCTATAAGAGTTAATTCAATCTGGTTGTGTTTGAGTCATTAATTTGGGCATGCCAATAGCTGCTAGAGACTTCAGATCATTAAAGGATTGACTGTCCATTCAAAGGTGAGTGTTGACTTGTATGCTTTCAATTCCCTACATACTGACCTCCTAAAGCTCCATGAAAGTAGCGGCAGTGGAGTGATTCAGGAAATGTATTCTGATCAAGGGCTGAAGCGGTGGGTCAGATCAACCATCTACTACATCATGGAAACTGCAACCTCAAACCTTAGATCCTACCTCAGATTATGACAAGGGAGTGTCTGGTGTTTCTCCAACCATGAATGCTGACACCTAAACTATGCCACAGACTTGCATATTATTTACTTGCATAAAAACTTGTCACCTCAAAATGTTTACTTCCCCAATTCTGAGTGCTTAGCTGATGGAAGAGATTGCAGTTTCTGATTACTGCTAGGGCTTGTTGTTGTTGTTAAATGCCATTGAGTAGTTCCAACTCATAAAGACTCTGTCCAGGATTTCCGAGGAGCAGCTGGTGGGTTTGAACCATGAATTTTGCAGTATAAACTGATCTTATTGTCTGGTGCATTACCCTATAGTGCCACACCAGAATTCCAGGAAGCAATAGTTCTCAATCGCTCTGTTCAAACATCAGAAGCTTATTTTGGAGACTGACACTCACACCTTTGTAGTCACTGCCCCAGGATGTGGCATGCAGGTGAAAAAATGTACACTTGTTATTTTTCAGCTGTTTGAGTTTCTCTTTAGTAAGTGTTGCTCGGTTAGGCTTGGTGCTGTGCTGCTTAGCTGTTGGCTAGATTCCCTTGTTATCTACCAACAACGGGAGATATGGAGAGGCTATGACTCAGGGGCAAATTTGGTCAAAGGAGCCAAGTACTTCAGAGTTTGCAAATATTATACACATTAAAATATCTTTTAAGGGGATTCCAGACTACCCTCTTTTTATGATAACAGAGAAATCTAGAAGAACACACCAGAGCTAAAATAGGGATAGAATAATCTAGCCACTCAGTTCAGTGGAATGAGCAGATATTTCCCAATTCCTTCTGTGCGTGACTGAGAGAACTGGGACAAAGTACAAGTATTGCCCTCCCTGGTTAATCCTATGGGGAAAAAATATTAAGAAATAACTACCTGCCCCAAACTGTAACTACTAAGTTCTCAAGTTGTTAAGTTGATTCCAACTCATAGTGATCCTAAAGGACATAATAGAAATGCACCAGAGGACATCCAAGGTTGTAAATTTTTACCGAAGCAGACTGTAATATCTTTCTCCCATGGTCAACAGCCGATTGCTTTAATCATTGCACCACCAGGGCTTCTTCAGTAAGTACCAGGGATAAAAAAAGTGAAGTCTCTGTTCTCAAGTAATTATGGCTAGTTGTAGAAAGCAACAGTTAAAGTGATGGATGTTATAATAGGCTCTACTTTCAGTGTTATAGGAGCACAAAGGAAGAAATAGCAAACTCTGAGAAAGATCAGAGAGCAGTTCACAGTGGAGTGACATTTAAGGTGTGCCATGAAGGGTTGGTTCTACATCTCATTTTGGGAAATATCACACAGAGCCTTCCAAGCTGCATTCAGTTAAGATACATCTGTTTCTTATTGACCCATGAAACTTTCTCCGGAAGCCTGGGCTCTACATATATGGTACCCTCTTGACACGTGCAAAGGAAACATATTGAGACTTTCCAGAATTCCTAAGTTCACAAATACTAATTAAGATGCAGAGGCTGATAATCAGTCAGGCTTAGGCATTAAGTACTTGCTTCCAAGCATGAGCCATGTGGTGCACATGGATGCAACCAGACTCTTAAAGGTTGACAGTGCAAAGGCCACAAGTCTACTATACTTTAGAGGAGGATCTTCTAGGGTAGAAGGATCATCTTAGTGCTTCAAAGAGGCAGTTGTGCTATGAACCATGTAATGGAAGAGTCACTGTCTCTCAGCAAGATGAAAAAGGTCATGGATGAGCTTGCTGCACACTTGGTTCCCTGGGAGATGCCTAGGTGGTGCACAGAATAAAGGGACAGATTTCAGATTCCATGATACATAAGAATTATTAATGAGAGTATACTATTTATGGAATATGTTTACTATGTTCCTGGCATGGTTTTAAAAGCATCCCAGATATATTAGCATTTAATTGTCACTCAAAACTCTGTGAATTAAGTTCTGTTATTTCTCCATTTAAGAGATGAGGAAACTGAACTTAAAGAAGCCAAGCAATGCATTCAAGGTTATATGACTTGGAAATTAGATATTTGAGAGTTAACCTGAGGCCAGGATCATCTGGCATCAAAACTCCCTACTTACAGCTTATTGACCTTAATTCTGGAAGAGTATCATCCGAGTTTAGGTAAGAGAGGGGAAAGGGCATAGACTGGAGGACTTGTGACTGGCTGAGGACATGCTCCTCTGAAGACTGCCAGGGCCTTTGCTTTACTTTCCTTCCTAGTCAACCCAGGGAATTAAGCTAGGGGCTCCTTTGCCAAGCTTCATCAAGAATCTGCTTTTTGTCTTTCACAGGGCAATGTGGCCTTTGACAGGAATTACACATGTCAGGGCCGAATATATGTTACTAGAAATAGATTAGTTCAGGAAGTCAGATTAGTACGGTTTAAATAGAAGTGAAGAAAACTGGAAGTAAGATTCGGCGGTCTCATCTGCGGTTGAATCATGCACCATAATTAAGCCTCCTCATTTCCTACTCTTTCCTTCTTCATTTTGCAAATATCTCCATCTGTGACTCATCTTTTTTTTTTGCTTTTTTCTTTTTTGCAACAACATTACTCCCTCAGATTTCTTTTTCTTGTCTTGCTATTTTCTGCCATCACCTCAGTCTTTTGACTTTTCCATAAAGAGCTTATTGATTATTAAATTCATCAAAGAATAAGGTGGAAAAGAAAGTTCAGGGAAAAACTTTAAGAATCTCTGTTATATAAGTCAAGGCACTCAGTGACGTCAGAAGCTCTAGTTTTATTAGTTGATGCTTATGCTAACATGTGCATAATGTGATACAACATGTGTATTTTTAAGAGCTTGATTCTTTCCTGCTAATCTGCTGAATCCTGGGGATGACAAAAGAAGACACGAAACTTTCTCCAGAAGTTCATACTGTAATGGGTGAAACAAATATATATGTGTATATGTAGTGTGCAAGGAGTTCTGGTAGCGTAGTGGTTACGAATAGGGCTGCGAACCTTAAGGTCAGTGGTTTGAAACTACCAGCTGCTCCACGGGAGAAAGATGAGGCTTTCTACTCCGGTAAAGATTTACACCCTCGGAAACCCTGTACAGGGTCGCTACGGGTCAGAACCAACTCGATGGCACTTAACAACAACAATAATATATATAGTGTATTATAAGGAAGCTGATAGAGACATATACAGGTTACTACAGGAGCTCTTAATCCATTTTGGAAAAGTTTCTGAAGAACATGTGACATTAAGCTCATCCATCAAAGGAGAATTAGAATTAGGAGAAAACAGACAAAGAGTGGAAGAAAGGATATTATGGGTAGAGAGAGTCTGCTAAGCAAAGCAAAGAGGCATTCAACTGTCTGGTATGACTGGAGAATTATAAGCACTGTAATGTTACTGGTGGTGGTCGTTGTGTGCCGTCGAGTAAGTTCTGACTCATAGAGACTCTGTATAGGGTTCCTGAGGCTGTAAATCTTTATGGGAACAGAAAGACTCATATTTCTCACATGGAGCAACTGGTAGAGTCAAACTACTGACCTTGTGGTTAGCAGTCCAGTTCAAAGCCACTACACTACCTGGGCTTCTTGCAATGTTGCTAGAAGGTCAAAATCCAGGTAGCAAGAGGTAAGAGTGAGGTTGGGGAGGCAGTCAGTACAGCATTAAGAAAACAAACAAACTAACTAACTAAAGAGCTCACCGCTGTTGAGTGTATTTCAACTCATAGGGACTCTACAGGACAGAGCGGAAGAGGCCCATAGAATTCCCAAAGCTGTAATCTTTACAGAAACAGGCTGTGACACCTATCTCTCACAGAAGACCACAGTAGAGGTCTTTTATGTCCTATTCAGGAACATAGATGTTATCAGTACAGTGATGAGATGATGACCCTCAAGATAGAGAACTGAAATTATATTATCTTTCAGAGTCCTCACCTGAGCCCAGGATGCTAGTCCAGAGACAGATACACCTTTCCTTCAAAGCATTCCAGGATTGCAATTAATGAATAATGTCAGTGGTGTTTGTTAAGTGTTTCCTTTTCCACAAGTTACTCTTCTTAGTAGCAAACCAAAACATTATAAAGTACAGGAAAGAGAGAGGGATCTGCTGAAATATCAGGGGAGGAAAATTGTCAGGCATCCAGAAAGGCTGGGTGCTGAAAGTTGAGTCAGATCACAAAGTCAGGCTGTTGCCTGTTCAGAACCTTGCCATGGATATCACCGCTATTCCCCTAGCTTTAGAACTCTATTGGTCCAGATTTCTTGCATAATTTCTAATGGTCTCTGAGCCTTTGTACCACTTCCTCAAGATGTGAATTCTTGAATAGTCTGGTCTCAGCTGCTGAAACATGTCAAACCCCAAAACTAGTTGCTATTAATTCGATTCAAATTCATGGTGACTTCATGTATTTCAGAGTAGAATTGCTCAATAGAGTTTTCTATGGCTGCGACTTTGGGTAAGAAGAACACAAGGCTTTTTCCCTGAGATGACTCTGGACCACCAGTTTTCCAGTTAGTAACGAGTGATTCATTATTTGTGTTACCCAGCGATTTTAGAAAATGAGAAAAGAATACATACTGTCCATGAATTTTGACAGTGGGATGATGCAAAGCATCTTTTTTTCTCACTCCTCCAACTCTTTGGAGTTTTCAGCTCTTCCAGTCACTCAAAATTATTTGGATCCTGAGTTTTAGAACTCTTTATTTTGATATCTCTTTCTACACACACTCACTATACTTATGCAAGACAGGAAGTTCCACGATGAAAAGAAGTGAGTGTTTCATTCGAGTTCACTGTTGTATTTGCGGTGTCTGGCAGAATTAATACCAGACAAGGGTAGATAGTAAGTACTCAGTAAATATTTATTGCATGGATGGGAGAACAAAAAAGATATTTTTATAAATAAGAGATTTTTCTTTTTCGTTACTATAATAACCAAACCAATTGTTAAATGGGTTCTGACTCATGAGGGTCCCAAGCGTATCAGAGTAGAATTGTGCTCTGTAGTGCTTCCAACCATAACTTTTTTGGAAATAGACCACGAGGCCTTTCTTCCTAGGCCCCTTGGGTTTACTAGACCCATCAACTTTTAGTTAGCAGACAACCATTAGGGATAACTTAATCACTATAGGATTTTAATAAATTTGTACTACCAGACTTATGCAATCTGTGTACTGATCAAACAATCTGAGAAGCTGGATTATTTGAAGAAAAATGTGGCAGTAAGATTGGAGGAAGACTCATTAACAACCTGTGGAATGTAGATGATACAACCTTGCTTGCTGAATGCGAAAAGGACTTAAAATACTTACTGAGGAAGATCAAAGACCACAGCCTTCAGAATGGGTTGCAACTTAATATAAAGAAAACAAAAATCCTCACCAATAAACAGCATCTATATAAGTAGAAAAAAGATCGAAGCTGTCAAAGACTTCATTTTGCTTGAATCAACCATCAACACTCATGGAAGGAGCAGTCAAGAAATCAAATGACATATTGCAGTAGGTAAATCTGCTGCACAAAGTGTTCAAGTGCAAAGGTGCCAGTTTGAGGACTAAGGTGAGTCTGACCCAAGTCATGGTATTTTCAGTAATCTCATATGCAGGTGAAAGTTGGACACTGAATAAGGAAGACCATAGAAGAATTGATGCATTTGAGCTATGGTGTTGGAAGAGGATATTCAAAGTACCACGGATTGCCAAAAGATCAAAACAATCTGTGTTGGAAGAAGTACAACCAGAATGCTCCTTGGAAGCCAGGATGGCCAGACTATGTCTATTATCCTTTGGACAGTCCCTAGAGAAGGATATCATGTTTGGTAAAGTGGAGGATGAGAAAAAAAAAGGGGACCCTGACGATATGGATTGGCACAGTGGCAGCAGCAATGGGCTCAAATGTAGCAATGATTGTGTGGTTAACATGGGACCAGGCAGTGTTTCATTCTGTTGTGCATAGGGTTGCTATGAGTTGATACTGACTCAGTGGCACCTAACAAGAACAACACCCAAGGGTCTTATTTATAGTTTCCAAGTCCCTTCTGAGATAGTAACTGAAATTACTCCCACCCCCTTCTTGGGGAATAGCAAGACCACACCACCTCATGTACCTTCTGAATCTCAGAATTCAGCAAAGGTGCTATAGACCACTGAGTCCATGATAACACTTATTCCTGACTGGAAACTGATCAAGACAGTGCCACAGTTGTCTGCATTCTCACCTGAGCTAACTACCCTCTCTTAGATCTGTGCCTTTGACAAGATACAACTTTGGAGACATATGTCTGAGAGACTGACATATGTCTGTTTGGAGTTTGGAGGCCACTTCCTTCCAATAGGCAGAACAGAAGAACAGTTCCACTGGCCATGTTTAAATGTGAGTTGGCAATGGGATCTACAGTCATGGATATACAAGTTAGGGGTTATTTGGGATTTGAACCAGTTGTTTCTTCGGCCAATAGCAATAGTGGAATTGTAGGTAAATAGAGCAGTGCTTTGAGATAGATTATTTATTTTTGATTTGCTGATTGTCTTAAAGAGTCTTAAAGTTAGGCAAAGCCACGTAACAATAATACAAACTCTCACCTTTAAACATTGTAAAATTAAAATCCTACTAAAATCTCATTCAAGATTCAAACATTATTATTGAGTTGATAATGCTTCAAGTTAGAAATATCATCAACATAAAGTAAGTGCTTTATTGCTAATGATGGACCTTCAGAACTAACCCTCTGTAGGATTTCTTAATCGGAAGCATTTTAAAAATGCATGTACACTTCACAGATCCCATTGATATCACTGGTTCCTTGATTACTATTGTCCCACAACATAGACTTGTGAAATTTTATTCCAAAACCTTCATTTTAAAATGCCTTTAATTTGTGTTAAGGGTTTCTGCTTGCTTTAACTGGGATTCATAATTCTTCCTGCTGAGAATAAATTTTTTTCTCAGAATAAAGCACATTTGACTCCTTCTAAGCTGCCAAAATGTGGAGTCTTGTGGTTAAGTATTTTGGAAAACTGGCAGGTTTTGTTTACATAGTGTGGTCTTTCTCCAAATTTATCCCACATCCCACACCCCAAAAGTCTAGGACCCCTTCCAATGTAATTGCTGTGGGACAAGTGCAAGGCAAAGGCTTCCGCACGGTTACCAAATCCCTTCCATCTCTGACTCAGATGCAGCCAGTGCCAGAAGAGCTTCCCCGACCCTAAAAAAGCAAACCCAAAACTGCTGACCTACAGGAATACCTGACTCTAATTTGCTATACAAATGGAAACCTTTTCTTTTCTAGATTGGATGTTGAGAATTTTTTTTTTCTCTCTATTTATAATTTAACAATTGTTTAGAGTCTTTCATCTGAAAGTAATTTATTCATGTTGGGCCCAATTATCTTAACATGCTTAAAGCTTACCAGAATTTTTCCTCTTTAACCTTGATGCCTTAGTTGGATAGGACTTTATACCCACAGAAAATCTTAAACCTAATCATAGAAGTGCTTCAAGCATATGAATTGCTAGAAGACCCTCCTTGCCCACAGAAGAATACGATCCTGGAAATGCATTTCTGTATATACTTCTTGTAGGAATTAAAATGTTTGACTCTGATCTAGATTCACCCATTCCATGCAATATTCAGCCAGAAAAGATATTGAGTCATGAACCCACACTCACTATCTGTTACTTTCATTTTGGAAGGAAGTCATGTGGCCCATCTGTAGCAAATGTGTCACTTTAATCTGCTGCTACCCAGCAGTCCAGGGCCATCTGCTCTGTCCATTTGTTAGAAGGGCTTATTCAATTAATTCATTCTGGAAATATTTATTGACCACTTATTCTGTGCCAGGTACTATATAGATACTAGCAAGACAAAGATGAAAAAGCAAGACATATCTGTACAGGAGTTTACAGTTTTGAGGAAGATAATATGCACATAGCAGTTATTGTATAATGCTGTGATCAACACCATGATGAGAGAGGAATTCAGTAGTAACAGTGCACCTGACCAAGAGGTAGGACATGAAGGAAGGCATCTAAAAGAAGTGGGAGCTAAGATGAGGCTTGAAAAGATGAATAAATGAATGTCATTCAAATGAAGAGGACAGAGGGGAGTATTCTGCAAGAAGAAGTAGCAACATGTTTGAAAATTCAGGAATCAGAAGTTGGAGGAGATGGGAAAGTTACATATAAAGACTGAAAGATAGACTTTAAGGTTATGTATAGACTCTACAGGAGTCCTGGTGTGGCGCTGTGGGATAATGTGTAAGGTTGGTGGTTCAAGCTCACCAACTGCTCCTGGAGAACCCCTATACAGGTTCTCTATGAGTCAGAACCGATTCAAAGGAACTAAACAACAACAACATAATGAAAAATATTGTGGAAAGATCATTAGAATCCCCATTTTAAGAACTGATTAACACTAACAAGCTCCCTAAAGAGCATAAATGTGTTTAACTACCAATTTTAATGGGAGAAATGAGGAAGTACAAGAGCCGAATAGAAAATTTCAAGGTGAGCTCGAGAACACAAAGTCAAATATCACAAAGACATGTGTCAATATGTGGAGTCAGATAACCAAAAGGAAAGAATGCACTCAGCATCTTTCAAGCTGGGGGCACTAAAGAAAAAACTTAAGCCTCAACTCTTGTTATTGAAGGATTCTCTGTACAATTTATTGAATGATGCAGAAAGCATCAAAAGACGATGGAAGGAATACACAGAGTCACTATACCAAAAGGAAATGGTTGATGTTCAACCATTTCTAGAGGTAGCATATGATCAAGAGCCAATGATCTTGAAGGAATAAATCCAAGGTGCACTGAAGGAACTGGCAAAGAACAAAACACCAGGAATTGATGGAATAAAAATTGAAGTCTTTCAAGAAAGTGAGAAAGCACTGGAGGTACTCACTCTTGTATGGCAATTAATTTGGAAGATAATTATCTGTCCAACTGATTGGAAAAGATCCATATTTGTGCCCATTCCAAAGAGAGGTGACCCTGCAGAATGTGGAAAGCATCAGACAATATCTTTGATATCCCATGCAAGTAAAGTTTTACTAAAGATAATATAGAAACAGCTGCAAACATACATTGACAGAACACTTCCAGAGGTTCAAGCCAGATTCAGAAGAGGAAATGGAATGAGGGACACCATTGTTAATGTGTGATGAATCTTGGCTGAAAGTAGAGAATACCAGAAAGGTCTTTGCTGTTGTTGTTGTTGTTAGGTGCCATTGAATCAGTACTGACTGACAGCAACCTTATGCATAGCAGTACGAAACACTGCCCAATCCTGGGCCAACCTTACTATGCTTGAGTGCATCAATGCTGCCACCTGGCCAATCCATCTCGTTGGGGGTCTTCCTGTTTCTCTTTGACCCTCCACCTTACCAAACATGATATCCTTCTTCAGCGACTGGTCCCTCCTGACAATATGTCTTCTTAAGTATGAGAGACGAAGTTGGGACATCTTGGCCTCCAAGGAGCACTCTGGCTGTACTTCTTCGTACAGATGTTTACCTGTGCTTTATTGACTACGTAAAGGCTTTCAATTGTGTGGATCATGACAAGCTATGGACAGCATTGTGAAGTATGAGTATTCCAGAACACTTAATTGTGCTCATGAGGAATCTGTACATGGACCAAGAGGAAGTTGTTTGAATAGAACATGGCAACACTGAATGGTTTAAGATTAAGAAAGGTGTGCGACAGGGTAGTATTCTTTCACCATACTTATTCAAACTGTATGCTGAGCAAATAATCCAAGAAGCTGGGTTATATGAAGAAAAGCACAGCATTAGAATTGGAGGAAGACTTGTTAACAATGATATGAAGATGTTACAATTTTGCTTGCTGAAAGTGACGAACACTTAAAATACTTATTGATGAAGATCAAAGACCACAGCCTTTGGTATGGATTGCATCTCAATGTAAAGAAAACAAGAATCCTCACCACTGGATCAATAAGCAACATTCTTATCAACAGAGAAGACTGAAGTTGTCAAGGATTTCATTCTTTTTGGATCAACCATCAACATTTATGGAAGTAGCAGTCAAGAAATCAAACAATGCATTGCATTAGGCAAATCTGCTGCACAAAACCTTTTAAAAGTGTTGAAGAGCAAAGATGTCAAATTGAGGACTAAGGTGTGCCTGACCCAAGCCATGGTATTTCCAATAACCTCATATGCATGCGAAAGCTGGATGGTGAATAGGGAAGACCATAGAAGAATTAATTAATTTGAATTATGGTGTTGGAGAAGAATATTGAAAGTGCCTTGGGCTGCCAAAAGAATCAACAGGTCTATGTTGGAAGAAGTACAGCCAGAGTGCTCCTTGGAGGCCATCATGGCCAAACTTCATCTCTCATACGCCGGACATATTGTCAGAAGGGACCAGTCACTGGAGAAGGATATCATGTTTTGTAGGGTGAAGGGTCAGAGAAAAAGAGGAAGACCCCAGTAAGATGGATTGTCCAAGTGGAAGCATCAATGGTCTCAAGTGTGGCAACAATTGTGAGTTTGGCCCTGGACTGGGCAGTGTTTTGTTCTTCTGTGCATAGGGTTGCTGTGAGTCAGTGCCAACTTGATGGTACCTAACAACAACAACAACCAACCTTAAGGTTGGTGATTTGGGCAGAAGCAAGACCTGGTGCTCTGCTTTCATAAAAATTGCTTAAAGAAAACTTATGGGGGAAGTTCTATTCTATAATACATAGATAGGGCAAATACTAGTTAGAATCAATAGCAATGGGTTTGGTCTTTTTTTTTTTTTTCATTTTATATCATAGTAAGGAATTTGGACATTTTCTTTGAGGAAATGGGGAGTCGCGAAAATATTTTATATAAATAAATGGCAGAAATTGAAGTTTTGGAATGCTTATGCTGACTGCAGTGTGGAGAGTGGAATGGACAGGGACTGAGGCTGGAACTTTGCTGCTGTCCAGGAGAGGGAGGGATGATGGGAATTCTGCATTCTGGTGACTATGGATATAAAGAAAGTTGACCTACTCTATTGAGAATCAGCTAGTAACTGCCTATTATTAATAGAACTCAGTTGTTTATTTTGTTATTTCCCTACCATGACCGTTCATAAACTCCACTGGTCCAATTTTCATATTTCTCCTGGGTAATTAGTTTCATGGAACATTATTATGTAGGATGTTCTTCATCCCCAGCTGCCATGAACATATCCAACATATCAGACATCTAGTTGTTTTCCATTATGTTAGGAAGTAAATTAATAGAAAATTAAAATACAATAAATGAATGCTATCAAACATTAAATAAATGATATAATCACTTAAGAATTATCTGTGAATAATTCTGAAAAGAAATCCACCTCATCTGAAATCATGAACTTCCTGTGATTTGGGGGCAGGGGGGAGCTAGTAAGGGACAGAACAGAGGACCTAAGCAAGATCTCCTGTATTCAGGATCTAAGTCTATTCCATCACCTCAGGGGGGTTCAAATTGTGTCAGAGCCATTGGATCCCAGAGGATCCCTTCTCTGAATCCACTGGTCTCCAGCCCATACTCATACCCATCTCTGTTTTCATCAGAACAGCTGGTGCTTTAAACAATGAGGTTCTGCTTAATAGTGGATTTGACCAAATTAGAAACAGGAGAAGCCGGAGGAAAACTTAGAAGTCACCACTTTTTACAGTTGTCTCCCAAAGACCTGAGAGTTACTGAGTGTGAACAGATCATTGCTTCTCTTTCATTCCAAATGTAAGAGCACAACTTTCTCTTCTACATCACAAAATCATTGAGGTGATCAAAAGAATTTATTTATGTTAAAGTGCTTTAAAAAATCAATTTTATTGAAACAGAACAGAGTCCAACAAATAATTCATTTAAACTTGTAAAATCATTATCACACTCAAAGTATAAAATGTGCCCATCACTCCCTTGTACCCTTGCAGTTAAGTTCATCTCTCCCTCTTACCCTCTCCCTCTTCTAAGCCTGCCCTCACACATCTGCTTTATGTCACAATATCTTAATTTGAATTTTCTAGAATTTTATATAAAATGGAATCAGATAGCATGTACTGTTTGTGTCTGATTCCTTCGTGCAGCATGATGATTTTTTAAAAACTGTTTTATTGTGAATTATGTTATAATTTACATGGGAGAACATTAGCTTTACATTCATTCTATGTATATGGTTTCATTGCCATGGTTACAATCCCTCCATGCATCATTAACCAACCACAGGGTATACCCTGCAAGCCTGCCCCCTGATTGTCAGCACACAGCCCTTCTTCTTCTCTGGTTCTAGAGTTTCCAGCTGCTCCATCTCTCCATGTCACTGTCTCTGCCTCCAACTCTGGCATCCTGGGTAGGGTCCCACAGTCCACTCTTCTCTCTTGATGGTCCCAGGGACCTCTGCTCCTGGACTACAAAGTCAACCACTTCCTTCCTTTTGCTACAAAACATCTACCTTTACATTTCCAACCCTCACAGTCAGTCCTGATATTAATTATCCACTAATGTACCACATGAATGCTATCCGCATCTCCTTTCATCAATCCTGCCCAGACAGATTGGATACTACTCAGTGGAGATTCTACCTTCTGCCACACCCTCTAGATCTAGGCTCCCTCTTGAAAGCTTGTAAGCCAGTCACTTCTTGCCTTTGTAGCACCCCCCTCCCCATTTTGGGTAGCCAATGTCCAATTTGCCCATCCCTGTCTATCCTGTGTATTGAGGGGGTGGGAATGATCCAGCATGATGATTTTTAAATGCCTCCATTTGTTTAGTGAAACATTGATGCAATGATTTGTTTCCTTTCATTGTTGAGTAGTATTCCATAGCTGCCACCCAGCTGCCAATTTATTGTACTGTGGTGACTTGCATATTGCTGTGATGCTGGAAGCTAGATTGCCAGTATTTCAAATACCAACAAAGTCACCCATGGTGAAGAGGTTTTAGGGGAGCTTCCAAACTAAGACAGATTATAGGATCTAGTGATATGCCTCCAAAAATTAACTAATGTAAACTTTGTGGAGGACAACAACAATATAACAAGATAGTGCTGGATGTTGGCCCTCAGGTTGGAAGGCAGTACACAATACATCCAGCACTAGACTCAAATGATCATGAAATGGCACAGAAGTAGGCAACATTCTGTTCTACTGTTCATGGGGTGGTCATGTAACTGACAATGCTAGTATTCCATTGGAATGATGCACCATAAGCTGCCCATTCACCTACTGATGCACATTTACATTATTTTCTGGTTTTGAGTGTTGTGCTTATAGCTGCAATGAATATTCATTTAATTTTATACAAAATGGAATAGTTTAAGTATTATTTAAACTACACACACGAAAAGAGTCTAAATATATGTTTTGATCAAAGGTAAAAATATCTTTGACTTTCACAGGGAATTTCTGTCTCGTGTAAGAGGAATTCCTTTTATCAATTTCTGGAGACTAAATACGGTGCTACTGCATATACCATATCTTTCATACTGTGAATAAACAGTCTGATTTTGAAAGAATTTGGAACATTTCTTAAGACAAGCGTGTGAAAAATAAGACTTTTTATTTGAAACAAAAGATTGCAAAATTATACAAATAAAAAACCAGGAAGGCCCTTTAAAAAATACAATTTGATCCTTATCACCATTCATACTTCAGGCTCTGATTCTCCCATTCCACTCCACTGACATCCCTTTGACTCGATGGGACTTGTGCCCGTAAATTGAGAGAAGAATATATGCAGCAATTGTGTGAATTACAATAGAGTTATTGTTCGGATCAAAAAGGCCCTTGCCTGTGGGTCAGCATTAACATCTTATTTGCTCTTGGATTATTAAATTTAGAGGAAGATATGCTTGCTTCTTCACATTTTAGAGTCTATTCAAGCTTTGTTGCACTGTTTTCACCAGTGAAGTAGAATATATACTAAATATATGCAGTTAAAGGAGCTCTGGTAGCGTAGTGGTTACGAATCAGGCTGCGAACCTTAAGGTCAGCGGTTCGAAACTACCAGCTGCACCGCGGGAGAAAGATGAGGCTTTCTACTCCCGTAAAGATTTACACCCTCGGAAACCCTATACAGGGTCGCTATGGGTCGGAACCGACTCGATGGCACATAACAACAACAAAGGTCAAATGAATCTATACTTTATCAACTCCTTACAGCTATCCTGAGCTGACAAGAAGAAACGTATTTTCATTCTTCTTCCTGTTTTGTGAAAACAATAATTTCTTGACCCCTCAACTTTCTGTATAATTCTCTGATTAATGTTTTTTTCTTCCTGTTCCATACTATCTGACTCTCATCGTTTTTTTGTTGCTTGTTGTTAATGTCCATATTTACATTCTTTTATCAGTGGAGTGTTATAAATACCTAGAACGTAGTAGGTCCATATAGTTTGAGCATTGCATGTTATTAATTGTTCTCAAGTGGTGGCTCTCAAACTTGTTCTCTTGAAAGGTATTGAGGGTCCCAAAGTAATTTTCTTATATACATTAAAACTACCAATATTTATGCTCTTAGAAATTAAAACCAAGAAAAATCTAAAGTATTAATTTATGACTTCATTTAAAAACAACAACAACAAATCCATTACATGTTTACATGAATAACAACTTCCTAGAAAAAGAATTGTATTTTTAGAATAAATGAGTAGTCAGAAAAATGATGTGGCATTCTTTTACATTTTTGAAAATCTGTTTAATACTCTGGCTTAATAGAAGACAGCTGCATTCTCTATCTGCTTCTATGTTCAAGTATTGTAATATTATATTTCCATGTTGTTGTTGTTAAGTGCCACTGAGTTGGTTCTGACTCATAGAAACCCCGTATAGGCTTTCTGAGGAGCGGTGGCTGGATTTTGGTTCCCAATACAGTGCTGATTCTATAGTGCCACAGAAGGACTCCAGAAAACTCCACTCCACACTCATGACAGTATGAGTGTACAGCAGAATACGATGTGGTGGCCTAAGTATACAAACATTTTGGCTCTATGTGCCCTCTGAACAGTTTTTCAGAGAATTCCCTCCATTCCCTGAGATTTCTAGATCAAACTTTGAAAATGGATGTTCTAATATGATGTATGTTATTGGGGGGGAAAAAGTTATATATATATGTAATTATGATATATATATACCAGTACCTTTTTCATTTATCAATTGTCCATAATCAATTATAACTGCAATAACCAATTTTTGGTGTGGTGCTGCGGATTAACTCTCTGGACTACAAAGTCAGTTTGAACAAGGTAGGCAGTTCAAGCTCACCAGCCACTCCTTGGAAACTCTATACAGGGTCACTATAGGTCAGAACTGACTTGACGGCACACAAAAACAACATTTGAAAAAAAATGTTCTGAAGTTAGATTTCTGGGGAAACTGAGATGTTCTAGGAACTGCAAGGTCAGTGGTTCAAGCTTACCAGCTACTGCTCAGAAACTCTATACAGTGTCACTATGGGTCAGAAACGACTCGATGGCACAACAAGGTTGTTGTTGTTGTTATGTGCTATCGAGTCGGTTCCGACCCATAGCGACCCTGTATAGGGTTTCTGAGGGTGTAAATCTTTACGGGAGTAGAAAGCCTCATCTTTCTCCTGCGGAGCAGCTGGTAGTTTCGAACCGCTGACCTTAAGGTTCGCAGCCCGATTCGTAACCACTATGCTACCAGAGCTCCTTTAACAACAAGGTACTAGGTACTAATATATCAAAGTCCTGGTGTGGTACTGTAGGATAAACACTGGACTGCTAACCTCAATGTCAGTGGTTCGAACCCCTCAGTTTCTCCTCAGTAACCCTACATAAGGTCGGAATGAGTTGGAACCAACTTGACGGCACTTAACAATGATAACAAGAACATTTAACAAGCAGAAACACCCACAGGTACTAGTATATAACTCACTACCTGTTAATTTGTCATACTGTGGTATGACACATCACTATGATGCTGGATGCTCTTTCTGCAGTATTTCAAATGTCAATAGGGTCATCCATAGGTTTCAGTGCAGCGTACAGACTAAGACAGACCAGACTAGGAAGAAAGACCTGGTGATTTACTTCCCAAAATTATGTAAACTCTATTTCTCACAATATGAGACGTCAGGTTGGAAGGCAATCAAAATGGCCAGTGGTTGCAGCACTGGGTCTAGCAATAAATGATGATGAAGATAACGTAGGTCAACGTAATGCTTCATTCTGTTGTACATGAAGTCTTCGTAAGTCAGCGCTGACTGCATAGCAACTAACAATAGCAACATACTAGTTGCTATTCACAACATATCTTTGTCTCTATATTGAGGTGGGAAGTCTCTCTGGGAAAATTCCTATCACAGTGTGTTATACTAGTAGATTAAAAATATATATATACAACTATAATCTTGTGAATTATATACCAACTTGACGGCACTTAACAACAACAACACTCTTTACAGGAACAGATAGCCAGATGTTCTTTGTCAAGCTTCAGGGTGAATTCAAGCCATCAACCTTTCAATGAGCAGCTGAGAACTCCATCGTTGTACCACCAGGGCTGGGGTTGGTTTAGGATTTTTGTTCTTTTATTTTAGTGTTGGTCTTTTATTATGGTATACTTCTAGACTTAAGTGTTTTGCCTTTTTAGAGCCTAAGTCTTAAATGCTCAACTTCTCATAATGGAATTATTGATTATTTGTGGGCCTTTATCTTAGTGAAGAAATCAAATGACATGTTGCATTAGACAAATCTGCTGCACAAGACCTTTTTAAGGTATTGAAGAGCAAAAATGTCAGCTTAAGGATTAAGGTGCGCCTGACCCAAGCCATGGTATTTTCAATAACTTCATATGCATGCGAAAGCTGGGCAGTGAATAAGGAAGACCGTAGAAGAATTGATACTTTTGATTTATGGTGTTGGCGGAGAATATTGAAAGTGCCATGGATTGCCAAAAGAAGCAATAGATCCATTTTGGAAGAAGTGCAGCCAGAGTGCTCCTTGGAGACCAAGATGGCCAAACTTCATCTCTCATACTTCAGACATATTGTTAGGAGGGACCAATCACTGGAGAAGGCCATCATGTTTGGTAAGATGGAGGGTCAGAGAGAAAAAAGAAGACCCCGACGAGATGGATTGGCCAACTGGCAACATTGATGGATTCAAGCGTGACAACAGTAGTGAGGTTGGCCCAAGGTTGGGCAGTGTTTCGTTCTGCTGTGCATAAGGTTGCTATGAGTTGGTACCGAATTGATGGCACCTAACAACAAACAACAACAATCTTAGTGAAATTTGATGCTGGATTACTAAAAACCATCCACTGGATTCGTAGAGATGCAGCTGGCTTTTTTGAGTCCATGTTCTTATTCTTTTTAAAAACTGCCTGTCACTCACTATATCCTGTACTGCTCGGTGCATATTTCAAGTTTTCCCTGACAGCTGTCTTGTCCATAAAATCTATGTCCACATATGGTGCTTCCTAGAACAAGTCCCCAGAGGGCTGCATGCTTTTTCAGGCCTATTATCAGCATAGTATAGTCCTGACTCCCCAAAGTGTCTCATAACTTGTGTCTCTTTTCCTGGGTGTGCACTTTCAAAGTAAAGTCATAAGCACATGGAATTTCCTGAATGACTCTCAAGGGCTTGCATTGAGAGCAGCCAAATGTTGAGTTGGGAGAGTTTCCTAAAACAATATGAGAATATCTGTAGTACAAACTGTTGTGTAATATAAAATGTTTATATTTAGTAGTTGTATTCTATAGGTACTGTACTACCCCTGCATGAAATCTCAAACTTCATTTCAAAACTGAAGTCACCATTTCCCGCCACACACATTCTTCTTTCTGCATTCCCACCTTCAGCCAAAGAAAGTATTGGGTTCCTACTCACTCATATTCACCAATCTGATTCATGCTGTCTGCTCCCACACATCATCAGATACAGTGAGTCGCTAAGTCCTATTGATTCTACATCTGTGTCTCCCACATTTGCTTTCTTCTTCCCAAATGAAGCCCTTCAGCACCTCCTACATGGACTATTGGAATGCTATGTATCCTTACTCAACCCCAGTCCCACGGAGCAGCCAATAACAGAACTGCTGCCAGGGTGGTATTGTTGTTGGTTGCCAGCTGGCTCTGGTTCTTGGTGTCCTTATGCACAACAGAACAAAATGTTGCCTGGTCTTGTGCCATCTATCAGTATGTTTGAGGCCCTTGTGTGGCATTTGTGTCAGCCTACCTCTCTGAGGTCTCCTTGCTTTCCCCGATCTTCTTCTTTATCAAAAATCATGCTCTTTTTCAGTGATTAGTTTTTCCTGGGGATGTGTCCAAAATAAGCTAGACAAAGTAAGTCTTGCTATCTTTGTTTGAAAGAAGCATTCTGGTTAATTTCTTTAAACCTGACTTGTTTGATCTTTTGAACATTCAATATTCTTCAACAATACAATTCAAACACTTCAATTCTCTTTGGACTTTCCTTATTCATTGTCCAACTTTCACATTCATATGATGAGATTGAAAAGACCATGACTTGGGTCAAGCACTCTTTAATCATTAAAAAGATAACATTGGTTTTCAGTCCTTTAAAGAAGTTATTTGTGGCAGACTTGCCCAATACATCAATTGGTTTCTTAATTGTTGCTTACATAGAAAATAGACTTAATGGCACAATGATTAAGCATTTGGCTCCTAACAGAAAAGTTGGCAGTTCAAACTCACCCAGTGGCTGCATGGGAGAAAAAGCTGGCAATTTGTGCCTATAAAGATTGTTGTTGTTGTTGTCAAGTGTGGTCAAGTTACTTCCGACTCATAGCAACCCTGTATAGGGTTTCCCAGGAGCAGCTAGCTGGTGAGTTTGAAATGCCCATCTTGTGGTTCACAGTCTACTGCTAAACCCACAGCGCCACACCAGGAGTCCCCTGTAAAGATTATAGCTTACAAAATCCTATGGGGGCAGTTCTACTCTGCATGTGGGGTTTCTTTGAGCTGATACCGACTTCACCTAACAACAATAGCTTCCAATGGGCATCCTGGTAAAATCAAATCTTTAACAACTTCAAATATTTTCACATTTTTCATGATGTTGCTTATTATAACTAAAATAATCTCCTAAAAATCACATTTGAGATAATGATACCCTCTTTTTTCCATAGATTTGTAATGTTTAAAGAAATAAATTCAAATGCCATGTGTTGTCAGCTGGCTTCAACCGTTCCCCTTTGTTGCTGTCTTTATGTAATAGAGTTCATCAAACCTTCTTTGACCTCACTCAATCTTTCCATAAGGAGCTCTGGTAGCGTAGTGGTTACGAATTGGGCTGCAAACTGCAAGGTCCACAGTTCGAAACTACCAGCTCTTCCGTGGGAGAAAGATGAGGCTTTCTGCTCCCGTAAAGATTTACAGCCTCGGAACCCCTGTACAGAGTCGCTATGAGTCCGAACTGACTCCAAGGCACATAACAACAACAAATCTTTCCTTCTCTCATGTACTATTTCTTCTCTTCTTTCTGTAATGTTCTTTCCTTCTTGTCTTTGCTCTTCCTTAGATTTTGGTGCTCATAAGTAGGATTGGATAAATAAAAAATAAGATAAAGCAATGAGTCAATTTTTTCGTCATTAATTATACAAGTGTTTGTATACCCTAGAGAACCCCACACTAGGTTTCAACACAATTAGTGTGCTTTGATTATTAAATCATTTAGTCCAGAGGATGTTAACAGCAGGCCGCCTGCAAATCTGAATGGAAAATAAAATTGTCTTTGGTAAACTTGATTTTCTCCTGTCTTCAATTTTTTTCTGCAATATTGACAGAGTTTCAGCAAGACACATAGATGAACAGCTAAATACTATGCTTGCCTCCCTTTTAGCTAGAAATGACCATGACTAAATTTCAGCCAATACTTGTGAGTGGGTTGTTGTTGTTGCTAAGTGCCGTTGAGTCGGGATCCGACTCATAGCGACCCTGTACAGAGTCTCTGGACAGGGTTTCCAAGGAGCAGCTGGTGAGTTGGAACTGCTGGCCTTAATGGCCCAAACCAACTTTGCAGTTTAACGCATTAACCTATTTGGTTTGCCCTTTAAAAACTGGATGTGTGCCCCTTTGGAATATTTCTCTTTCCAGATGCATGGGAAATGGTGAGATAAATGCCATCATGGGGCTACAAATGGGAGCCCTATGTTGAAAAGGGCAGAAACACCTACCAGGTTTTGTGTGTCTACCTAACTCTGGACTGCTAAACTTGTATTGGGGGCTCTCTGTTCAGTACTTGAGTGTATACCCTAATGCACTTCCTTTCTTCTGTAGGAAACTTATTCTTTTCTTTTCTATTTTGCAGGACAAGTCAAGGAGCTAGACGTCATTTATGAGGATGTCACTGAGTTACCCATTCCCTATTGAAAAGTCACAGCCCTAACCTCACAATGGCTGAAACACTAGTATAGCTCGAAATGTCTTAGGCGTTTACTACATAGGGCATTTTAAGGTTTCAATTTAATGATGCGGGTACACACTTAACTAAAACATTTATTCATAATGTTGAGTTAGGCAAGGTTTTGCCCCTAGAAACAGCCCTATGCAGATTACCTATGCAAGTGGAAAACAAAAACAACCATTGTAGTTGAATTGTTCTTACTTGCGGATGAACTTATCCCTACTGATTTAAAGGGGGAAAAAAAAGATTTGTGAAACTGTAGTACTCACTGGCTATATAAATGGTTATTGAAGAAGTCAATCTAAATTTAGCCTTCATAAACAGACTAAATGAAAGGAGGCTGCAATTCTGTTTTACTTTCTTCTGGTTAAGCCACAGGACATATTTCAAAAACAAGATTAGTTAACAATTTGCAGCTTAATTTCAATTTTCTCATTTGATAAAACTTCCAAGATTAGTATACCTTATATTGTGTATTATGAATAAAACAACAGGAAAATAAGAAAATATATTTTATGAGAGCTCTCTGGGGAAAAAAATCTTCCTTCTCATTCCAGTGGAAAAATAAAGTTGAAAATTGTTCTGATTTGAATCCAAAAGTAAAATATGGAACAACCTTCCTCACTTTCTGATGGATCTCCTTTCAAATTATGTCCTCAATTGGTTTACTTTTCTCCATCTGCATGTCTGTTCCCTAAACTGAACAAGTGCCATTGCTCACCAAGACACCTGAGAAAGCAAGCATCCTCCTATATCTCCTTCCACACATGATCACCATGTTACATTACACCCACAATAACCAGAGCCACCATTTAAAATGTAAGTCACATCATATCTGTACTAGTTTGGTTTATAATCTCTTATCACACGTAACGGATTTTGAAAGTTTGAAACAGTCGGTCATTTTTTTCTTGCCCACATGGTCATTCAGGGCCAAGGTTTCTGGTTGATGAGAAGCTTTTCTCCAGGCTAATTTCATCCTGTAGCTCTGCTATTCCAGGATGTGGATTTCAGCCAAACCAACCAGCCAGACTATTGCTGTCAATTTGATGCCGACTCATATTGAACTGCTTACGTAAGGGTTTCCAAGGTGATAGATCTTTAAGGGAAGCAGATTGCCATGTTTTTTCTCCTGTGGAGTGGCCAGTGGGCTTGAACTGCCAAGCTTTGGATTCACAGCTGGGTGCTTTTACCACCGCACTGCTCGTACTCCTTCTGAGGAAGCCTGAATCCTCTAGTTCTAGCCAATAGATGGAAGAGAGACCATTGAGGAAACACACTTCTTAACTACCTTGTCTCTGAAATGACACAGAGCAAGTCTGTTCACATTCCACAGGTGACCACTGGTGTTTAGAGTTAACCCAGATGTAAATGAAGGTGGCAATGAAATTTTTTGCAGGGAAACTATATCTTTCATTGAAACTAGAAATAAGCTAATTTCATCATAGTCTACAAAACTTTACATTTCATCTCAATTCCTGACACACTACACTTTCCTTCACCTCAAATCTCACTGAGGCTCTTTATCAAATCTACCAAGCTCCTTTCCACCTCAGGCCTTTGCAGTTGCTAATCCCTATGCATCAGTGCTCTTCTCAGCAGTATTTGCAGGTTCTCTCTTTCCCACTCAGATCTCAGCTCCAATGTCACCTGCTCAGGGAGACCTTTCCTAATCATGACATTTAAAGTGCTCTTTGTTTCAATGATACTACCCTGCTGTGTTATTATCCTCATAGCATTTGCCACAATACAAATTTTTCTTACCTGGTGTGGTGCTGTGGGTTAATGCACCAGATTGCAAAGCTGTTTGAACTGCAAGATCGGGGGTTCAAGCTCACCAGCTGCTCCTCAGAAACCCTATACAGGGTTGCTATGTGTCGGAATCAATTCGACAGCACTTAACAGCAAAAACAACATTTACTTATTATTACTAATTGTACATTTCCCCTTCTCTTTATGCACAATGTATTGTGAGTGCAGGGATCTTTTATTTCTGGTCCTCTACTGGAATGCCAACCACCTGCTGCATAAATTAGTAAAATTATTTATGAAACATCTTTATTTTTCAACTCCCTACAGGGAAATTGTTGTTATTGTTGTTGTGTGCCATAAAGTCAGTTGTGACTCATAGCAACCCTGTAAAGAGTTTCTAAGGAGTGGCTGGTGAAATTGAACCACCAACCTTGCAGTTCAAACCGACGTTGATGTCAAGTGCTAATCCTAGGGTACCACACCAGGACTCCTAAAGGGAAGTAACTACTAAAAATTAAATAAGCGTAAGTATTTTGTGATTGAATGATCTTATTCTTTAACTTTAGGAGCTCTGGTAGCGTAGTGGTTACGAATCGGGCTGCGAGCCTTAAGGTCAGCGGTTCGAAACTACCAGCCGCTCCGCGGGAGAAAGATGAGGCTTTCTACTCCCGTAAAGATTTACACCCTCGGAAACCCTGTACAGGGTCGCTATGGGTCGGACCCGACTTGATGGCACTTAACAACAACAACAAATTCTTTAACTTTGGACATGTTATCAGGAGGGATTAGTTCCTGGGGAAGGAAATCAGGCTCAATTAAGTAGAGGGTCATCAAAAAAGAGGACAACCTCGACAAGATGGATCGACACAGTGGCAGCAAAAAGGGGCTGAAACATAACAATTGTAAAGCTGACACAGGACCAAGAAGGGTTTCTTTCGAGTGTCCATTCAGATCGCTGAGTGGGGAGCAACTTGATGGCACCTAATAGCAACCATCTGTGTGGTGCTGTGGGATCATGCTCTGGATAGCAAAGTTAGTTTACACCAGTCACTCCTCAGAAACTCTATACAGGGTTGCTATGGGTCAGAACCAATTCAGTGGCACTCAAAGACAACAACAACAGCAACAACAATTATATTCTTTAACTTTAACCTTTTTATCATCATGTACTTTAAATATACTTGGTGTTTCGATATCAAACACATTCTACAAAGCACTGCAGTGTTATGTAAGTACATCAACAAACATATATTCTATTTCAGTAAAAAATATAATAAGTATAATATGAGGAATTAAGTGTTTAAGTAAGCCATCATATACACGTTCAAAGTAAATGATAAACAAAGACAAACATGTTGCTGTTGAATCCATTCTGACTCATAGTGATCTTATATTACAGAGTAGAAGTAGCCCATCGAGTTTCTACAGCTATAATATTTATGGAAGCACGCTGCCACATCTTTTCCCCATGAAGCAGCTGATGGGTTTGAAACACCAGTCTTTTGGTTGATAGCCTAGTACTTAGCCATTACAAAACCAGGGTTCCTAAACTAAATGTTTTCCAGTTAAAAAGAAAGAATGTTCATAGAGGACTGAGGCTCTGTGTGGGAGGAGGTTTGAGGTGGTCTTGAAGGTTTTGTATAATTAGGCTAATTTTTGTTCTAATTTTCTCCCTTTTGTCACAGGAAATAGAAAGCTTAGAGAATTGCTCTATTTACAAGTTTTCCGCAGTCCATCTGCAATGCTGTGTATTCATCAGACCTATAAGCAGCAGATCCTATGAAAGGTTGGGTGTTTCTTGAAAAGAAAGTACTCAGAAACTTCTCAGCCTGATCAGCTACAAATAAAGTGAATACAAACTTGAACCACTGCATCCTGGTGACCTAGGCCAGTTCCCTATGGCTTTTTTTTTTTTTTTTTTGAGGTATTTCCACTATTACAAAACAAAGATGATTACAAATCTTTTTCTTCTCCACAAAAAGCTCTTACAAAAATGTATTGAGAAAAATATTTACAAAACATTTTAAATTGTGGTTAAACTTTTCCTGGAATATTGCACTGAATATAAAATTTGATGTCTAAAGATCAAAGAATGGGTTTTAATAGATAGAATATTTCAGTTTGAGGCTTAAATTTCATCTTTCACTCAGTCTTTGTGATTCCTGGAAATATTCTGCATACTCTGTTTTTCTTTTAAAAACTGTCATCCTTGAGAAACCATATTATTGATCTTGTAGACTGTTATCTGTCTTCTGGCAAAAATATTTCAGTCGTGCCTGGCTTTGATTCATTTCACTATTGAAAATCAGCGAAGCACTTTATCAGTGGTGGTGGAATGCGAGGTAGGAGAGAAGACTTCTTATCACAGATTGCACAACCAGGCTTTCTGCCTGGTACCACCTATACATCACATTCCTGAATCCTGGACCTGGTCAGTGTATCCTATGGCTGGCCTCAGACCTTTCCCACCTGAGCAATCCAGCCTGATTTTATATTTTATATTCACCTCTGCCTACCTATCTCTTCTTCTTTTCCCATAGTCTATGTATTGACTTTCTAATAATTTGCTCAAGTCTTCCTCCCTACAATAATAAAAACAAAATCCTTTTCAGTCTGTGGTTTATGATTGTTGTAAAGTGCCACCGAGTCAGTTCTGACTTTTAGTGACACTATGTAGGGTTTCTGAGGAGCAGCTAGTGAGTTGAACCACCAACTTTGCAGTTAGCAGATCATTGCTTAACCAGGACTCCATGGTTTATGGTAGCACGAACAAAAATGAAGTTAAAAACTTGAAATAAATCGAAGCTCTTAAATTCTTCTCAGTCTCAGTATAATTTCAACTGCTGTATCTTAAAATTTAAAGGATCAGTGAATGGTTTCTTCCTCCCTAATATCCATTGGCATATAATTCAATGAGTTTTTATTTACTTCAGTTATTAATTTCATTTTTGTTCATACCATCATAAACCATATACTGATAGAAATTTTGTTTTTATTTTTGTTGTTAAAACATATTTATAAACAGTACTCTTCTTGAGTTGGGAGTCCTGATGTAGTGCTGTGAGTTAACATGCTGCTCTGCAAAGTCACTTTGAACCACAGTGTTGGTGGTTCAAGCTCACCAGCCGCTCCTAGGAAACCCTATACAGGGTTGCCATGGGTCAGAACCAACTCAATGGCACTTAATAACAACAATGCAACCCTTTGAGTTGTAGTCCTGGTGTGGCACTGCAGAATAATGCACTGGACTGCAAGGTCAGTTTGAACAACTAAGTTGGCTGTTCAATTTCACCAGCTGATCCTTGGAAACCCTATACAGGGTCACTATGAGTTGGGACTGACTCAATAGCACTTAACAATAACCATTGAGTTGGTTCCATCTCATAGAGATCCTATATGGCAAAGTTGGGTTTTCAAGGCTATATATCTTGACAAGAGTGGAAAGTGAATTAGATATTTGGATGAATATGGAAATGAAGAGTGAAAGGGAGTCCTGGCATTGCAGGATAAGCACTGGACCACAAGGTCGATTTGAACTGCAAGATTGGTAGTTCAAACTCACCAGCTGCTCCTCAGAAACCCTGTATAGGGCCTCTATAAGTCGGAATCAATTCGATGGCACTTAACAATAACAAGGAAAGGGCAAGACATACAATTCTTTAGTTTTTGTTATCAGAAGTAGCTGCACTGGCAAGGAAAAGGACTGTAGGGGCTGACTGCAGCACTAAACCCAGCTCAGATGCACTTTGGTCAGACCTACGACTACTGAGACCTGACTCAGAGAGGAAAAATTGCTTTAGACCAACAGGAAGACTGCTGCTCACCAAGAAAGTATTTCAAGAAAGAATGGGCAAAATCAAGAAGTTATTGAAACTAGGGGGTATAGCATAGAAGAATTGATTCATTTGTAGCTTGATATCATAAGGTCAGTGAGAAACTAAGGGCACCAGGAAAATTTTAGCTTGGCTAAATAAAAATGGATTCAAGCCAGATTCAGAAGAGGACATGGAACGAGGGATATCATTGCTATGTCCGATGGATCTTGGCTGAAGGCAGAGAATGCCAGAAAGATGTTTACTTGTGCTTTATTGACTACACAAAGGCTTTTGACTGAATGGATCATGACAAGCTATGGACAACATTGTGAAATATGAGTATTCCAGAACACTTAATTGTGCTCATGAGGAATCTGTACATGGACCAAGAAGCAGTTGTTTGTATAGAACCTGGGAACACTGAATAATTTAAAATTAAGAAAGGTGTGTGACAGGGTTGTATTTTTTCACCATACTTATTCAACCTGTATGCTGAGTAAATAATCTGAGAAGCTGGGTTCTGTGAAGAAAAACGTGTTATCAGGATTGGAGGAAGACTCATTAACAACCTGCAATATGCAGATAATACAACTTTGCTTGCTCAAAGTGAAGAACACTTAAAATACTTACTGATGAAGATCAAAGAGCACAGCCATCTGTATGGATTACATTTCAATGTAAAGAAAACAAAATTCCTCACCACTGGACCAATAAATAACATTCTTATCAATGGAGAGAAGATTGAAGTTGTCAAGGACTTCATTCTTCTTGGATCAACTATCAACACTCAAGGAAGCAGCAATCAAAAAGTCCAATGATGTATTATTGCATTAAGCAAATCTGCTGCACAAGACCTTTTTCGAGTGTTAAAGAGCAAAGATGTCAGCTTGAGGACCAAGCCATGGGATTTTCAATAGCCTCACATGCATGTGAAAGTTGGACAGTGAATAAGGAAGACCACATAAAAATTGGTGCTTTTGAGTTATGGTGTTGGAGAAAAGTATTGAAAGTGCCATGGGCTGCCAAAAGAACCAACAGATCTGTATTGGAAGAGGTACAGCCAGAGTGCTCCTTGAAGGCCAAGATGGCCAAACTTCGTCTTTCATACTTGGGACATATGGTCAGAAGTAACCAGTGGCTAGAGAAAGATATCATGTTTCATAAGGTTGAGGGTCAGAGAAAAAGAGGAAGACCCCAGAGAAATGGATTAGCAAAGTGGCAGCAGTAATGGGCTCAAGCATGGCAACAATTGTGAGGTTGGCACAGGACTGGGCAGTGTTTCGTTCTGTTATGCATAGGGTCGCTATGAGTTGGTATTGACTTGATGGCACCTAACAACAGTAACAAATAAAAATGAGGTCTGGACAGTCATAACATTTAAGTTATGATGTTGGAAAAGAATATTGAAAGTACAATGAACTTCCAGAAGAACAAATAAGTCTGTGTTGGAAGAAGTACCATTAAAATGTTCCTTCTTTAGAAGCCAGGATGGTGACATGTTGTCCCTCAAAGTTCAGACATATTATGAGCAGGGGCCAGTTCCTGGAGAAGGACATTATACTTGGTAAAGTGGAGGATTAGTAAAAAGAGGAGGAAGAACTCCAAGAAGATGAAGGGACACAGTGGCAGCAGCAATAGACACAAATGTAACAGCAATTGTGAAGACAGTACAGGACCAGGCAGCGTTTTGTTCTGTTGTGTCACTACGAGTTGGAATTGACTCAACAGCACCTAGTAACATCAATAATAAATCTCAGAAAAGAATCAACCACAATTTGTTTTCATGTGGGAAGGATCCTAATACACTTTCTTCATATTGCCACAGAGCTTTTGAATTCATTAACTTAATGTCATAGTATGGTTAGAAAAGCCTTGGACTTGGTTCAGATATCAAGTGTACTAATGCATTACATTGACGATCTCTTACTATTGAATGTGGAAGTTAGGACAGATTTGAAAACAGTGAAGCTGCCCCCCACCACATGATCAACAGAGTTAGATTGAAAAAATCCAGGGCCCTGCCCAAACAATTAAATTCTTGGGAGTTATTTGGATTGAATCCACCTGTGATATTCTCCAGACAACGAAGAATAAGTTGCTAATGCTATCTACCCCCTAAACTAAGCAGGAGGCCCAATCTTTGATTGGTCTATTTGGATTTTAAGGGATGCATATTACACATCTGGAATGCTGCTGGCTCCTATCCATGAAACCACTCAGAAGAAAACTGTTAGAATGAGGCCTGAGCAACTGCAGGCTGTTGGAATCACAGAAAGTGGTCTTACTCTCCTTGCCTTTAGTCCCTTATGATCCACATTCAGACATGATTTTGGAGGTATCTGCCATAAGTGCATATGCAAACTGGAGCTTATGGCAAAACCTGAGAATGCTGCCCTATGATGACCATTGAGATTCTGAACTAGAAAATGTCCAGATGTTACAACACAATGCAAGCCATTTGAAAGGTAATTACTTGCTGGCTATCGGGCATTGACTGAGATTGCCTCAATGACATAAGGAAACAAAATCATTATGAGACTTCAGTTACCCATAGTGTTCTGAGCAATGTCAAAGAAACACTTAAATAAGAAAGGCAGTGCCCAAAATTGTTCCAAAATAAAATGGACATGGTTCATACTAGGGGAATGCAAGGAGGCACTCACCATATCTACAAGAAGCTATCCTCTTTTCCCATGGGCACTGCCCTGGAACCACCTGAGAAGTTGCCTGAGCCCACTGTCACATGGATAATGCCCGATGAACTTTCAGCTGGCCAGCAAAAGGCTGCTTGGTTCATGGATGGCAGTTCCAGGGTACATGGACAATACTTTGATGTGGAAAGCTGTTGCATTAAGACCAGCAAATGGAAAGAATCAGACTGAAGAAGGTAAGAACAGGTCAGCTCAATGTGTTGAATTACATGCTGTCTGCCTAGTTATGATAGAAAAATTGAACAATGTTGAGAGCCCATATATTTGGAATTTTACAGATTCATGGGCAATGGACAACCACCTGATTATATTGTAAGACAAATTGGCAATCAAAAATTGGGCTATTAAATGGACATCTGTGTAGGGTAAGGACCTATGGAAAGTACTTTGAGAACTTAAAGGGAACATTAGAGTAGGAAATGCTGATACCCATCAAGAAAACCCTCCTCCTGGATCAGAAATTGATTCAAGTCAGCAAGTGGACATGCTGGTGTGCTCCCTTAAGGCGGTCAGTTGGGTCCCTGAGTTGAGTGAACATGAGTATACTCAAGCAATGCAGAGATGGGCTGAATCTATATACATCCCTTTTGTACTTTCTAAAGAACAGAATGACAGTAAGGACCTTTCAGTCTGCAAAAAGAGAGACAGAAGTTACAAATGGCTATGGGACACATTTTTCAGGAGAAAGGCCCTCGAACATAGTTGGTAAGTAGATTACAAGGGACCAGTGACACCAGTGGCATCAGGTGGCTACAATTATGCCCTCACAGAATAGATATTTATTCTGTACTGGTCTTTGTAATGGATGCAGATGCCAAATCCCTCTTAGGGGATTAGAACAAAAGATATTGTCACAGTTTGAGCTTCTAAGTTATATTCCTCAGACCAAGGAACACACTTTATATTACACAAGGTGCAACGATGGGCCAAGAAACATCCTATTAAATGGACGCACCATGTTGCATTCCACCCTCTGAGTAGACGTTTGATAGAGAACTGGAATTGATAATGGAAATTTTTATTATCTAAAACGGGGTGATAAAGGGTTGGCTCACATGCCTTCATGAGTATGTGATGACACTCAACATGATGTGGGCAAAGGGAGAATCAGCACTGCATAGATGGCTGTTCAGGGGGAGGATCTGGGAGAGGGCACTGGTACCACTGTTAGTTATGCCCCACATCATCTGACATTGTGTTTTTCCTTCTGGATATTGCAATTCCAGGACTAGGAATGCAGCTGAGAGTACCAGAAGTAGAGGTGACTCTTCAATAGAGACTGTAACTATACCCCTGAAACTGTATGTCAGAATTCCCAAGGGCCCAATGGGATGGCTTGCATCTTTCCTCCTTCTGACAAAATTGGGGTTGACAGTGAATAGTAATGTATTGCCTAGTGTTTGAGATAGTCCACTAGCCAGGTAGTTATATAACCCTACACGATTTGAATGGGAGCCGTCTGATGGGGACGCACTTGCTAGACTGGTCTTGTTATCAGAAATCTGGGTTAATTAACATAGCAGCTGAACCTGATGTCACATCTGAAGGTGGAAATTTTTGGGTAAAAATAAATGATGTATTGAAGGAAGGAGAAATAATAGCTGAAAGTAAAGGGATGAATTAATGGATTATGTAGCAGGAAAAATCAACCTTGAGAAAGATTTAGAGCAAGGAATCATCTTCCCTCAGTTAAATTTTATCAGGGACCAGGAAAAGTGAAGATGTGACATGCTTTTGGAGAAATTGATCAGATCAGATGGACCCATACAGCAGACCTAAAAGGCTAGTTCCTGCGTAACCTCACCCATAGTATTCTGCCATATTGAAGGACTGATTGCTAGTGGCTAGTCTGGAATCCTTCAGGTATGAAAGGGTAGCTGTCTAGAGGAGCCAGGGAATGGCCTTCAGGGCAGCTAATTACTTCATATGCCCTTCTAGCCAGGTTTTCCCATTCTGTGATGTGAATCCTAGCCTCAATGGTTGTGATTATGGATGTATTTGAAGTGCATTGTTAATAAGGCAGGATTAAGGTGGAGTTAAGGAATAAGGAAAAGAGCTCTGGTAGCGTAGTGGTTATGAATTGGGCTGCTAACCTCAAGTTTGGCAGTTCAAAACTACCAGCTGTTATGTGGGAGAAAGATAAATAAGGCTTTCTGCTCCCGTAAAGATTTACAGCCTCGGAAACCCTGTGCAGGGTCACTATGAGTCAGAACCGACTCCACAGTACTTAACAACAACAAGGAATAAGGATCATGATTAAACTAGTGATTCAGCATATGCCTACTTTACTAGAGGGTTTGACTCAACTCACCGCCCTTAGCTTTTCCTGGGGGCATGGTCTGAGTCCAATATATAGGAATGATTGGGCAAAATTTGCTTTCCTGAATTTGCTTCATCATACCTGACCTGAAATCAGTGGGACTTGTGGTCTATCACCTGACTAATTCACCAGCTCCTACAACACCCTTTCATCTGAACTGCTGATTTGGGTTCCTTAGTTCTTAAGATTATGTGCATGAGAAGAATTCTCCAGACTGATCTCTGAACTATAGATGTGGAACTGGCCTGCCTCCACAATTGCATGAGCCATTAGTTTCCTTGACAGCTATGAGACGTTGCACCATATTGCAGAGCCCTGGGGCATGTAGGAGGGGAGGTGATTGATTATGGAGTGGCATTGTTGTTGTGTTGTGAAGTGCTATCAAGTTGGTTCCGACCCACAATGACCCTGTATACGGTTTCTGAGGAGCAGCTGGTGAGCTTGAACTACCAACCTTGAAGTTCAAATGGCTTTACAGTGTGGTGCATTAGCCCACAGCACCACACCAGGACTCCGTGGAGTAGTAGAACATTATGGAAAGCTTGGACACTTGGGACATCTTCAACCTCCACTTCATAGGGACCAGCCTCATGCTGATGTTTTAAAAAGAATTTGTTAATGTAATTAATGTTGCCTATTTATCTCTTCTTGTTTCCGTAGTCTACACATTTACTTTCTAAAAATGTGCTCAACCCCTCCTCCCAACAAAAACAAAATCCTTGTCAGTCTATGTTTTATGATAACATAAACAAAAATGAAATTAGAATCTGTAATTGTTGTTGTTGTTAAGTGCTGTTGAGACGGTTCAGATGCATAGCGACCCTATGTAGGGTTTCCAAGGAGCAGTTGGTGGGTTTCAACTGCCAACTTTTTGGTTCCCAGAGCAATGCTGATCCAATGGCTCCACATATCTCTCTGTTTTAGTATAATATCAATGACTATATCTTGAAATTAAAAGGATCAGTGTCTGTATGGTTTCTTCCACCCTAATAACCATCGACATATAACACAGTATATATTTTTAAAAAGCCTATTATTACTGATCAAGTTCAGCTCACAGAGAACCTACAGGATAGATTCAAATTTCTTCATAGGGTTTTGGAGGCCATATGTCTTTTCAGGAGCAGAAAGTCTCATCTTTCTTCCAAAGTGCAGCTGGTGAGTTTGCATTGCTAACCAGCAGCTGATGGGTTTGAATGGACAACCTTGTGTTTAGCAGAGATATTTAAGAACAATATTTAACAACACAATACAGTATTTGTTACTGCTGGTAGGTACCATTGTGTCAGTTCAGACTCTTAGTGACCTTGTATAAGGTTTCTGAGACGTTAATCTTTATGAATGTTGAAAGCCTCATTTTTCTCTGTTGGAGCAGCTGGTAGGTTTGAACTGCTGACCTTGGGGTTAGCAGTACAGTACTTATCCTATAGTGTCACCAGCACTCCCTACAACACAGTAAACACTTGAATATTTAAGGCAAAAAAGAAGTCCTCATGGTGCAAATATTGAGAGCTCAGCTGCTAACAGAGAAGCTGGTGGTTCAAAGTGGCTCCACAGCAGAAAACCCTAGTGATCAGATTCCATAAAGACCGTGTTGTACAAGCTTTACGGGGCAGTTCTACTGTCACACGGACTTGCTATGAGTGAAAGTCGACTTAATGACACATAAACGCAACAACACATTTAAACAAAGCCGTGTGTCTGTTTAACAATTGTTAAATGCCAAATAGGTTTTTAAGCATTGTGCTAACCTTGCCATACAATGAAGAATAATTCTTGTTATCTCTGCTCAAAGGAGCCTATCATCTAGTTGAGGGATAAGGCACACTATGAGGACAAGTGGTGGTACAGTCATGGAGGGGTTAAGAACAGCTCACCAAGAGAGGGAACATTTGGACTTAGTTTCATAACATGAATGGGAATTTGAGAGGCTAGAAGGTTTGGGCATAGGGCAGTTCAGGCAGGGGAGAAGGAAAGGCAAGGGACTTTGAATGTATTTGCTGTCCTTTGGAGAATGGTCTGGGATTGAAACAGTTTTGTATTTGAGAAGACAGAAAGAGGAGAACCAAAATTACATTCTAATTCTTTTGGACCTACTCTGATCTAAATATTCTCTTTCTACAGTGAAAGGATACTATAGCTGTATAATATAATAACATATTTATATCCCATTTTAAAGCGCTAGATTGCAAAGTTGTTCGAACCATAAGTCAGTGGTTCAAGCTTACCAGCGGCTCCTTAGAAACCCTAAATAGGGTTGCTATGGGTCGGAACCGACTCGAAGGCACATAACAACAACTACAACATAGTTACTGAAGTGCTTTCAAACAATTGTACTTATCTGATCTATACAGTAACCCTGTGAATAAGGCAGAGAGGATTTTATTCATCACAATCAAGAATATGGGCTTTGTAGCCCAATAGAACTGGCCTCAAATTCTTGAGAGTTTGGACAAGTTACGGAACTTCTCTGAGATTTCACTTCCTCATCTCTGCCTCGCACATGCTGCTAATGTCAAACTTTACTAGAATGCGAGCTCCCCTCAGTGTACCTGCCATCCTGGCTACTTGTAGGAAACCTAAACTTTTGCCAGTCACAGGAGAAGTAGAGAATGGTGATGAAGAGCATGGGATTTGGAGTCCACTTGCCTAGGTTCAAATTCCTGTTGTTATTTTCCACATGGGTAGTTCTGCTTGTTTTTCAAAGGCAACTTCTTACCATATTGAAAGGCACTGAATGAGGCAAATGGTTTCCACATTCAGCTGGGAGCATGAGTCCATCCAGAGACACCTCTGAAGAAAAGCCTGGTAACCTACTTCCAAAAAAATCAGTTCTACTCTGACACACATAGGATTGTGTGATTTAGGGCCATCACCATGAGTTGAACTCAACTTGCTAGTTCTCTTGCCATGTTGTGGCCAAGTCCTTCTCAATGTTCTTCTGGACCACATTGCGCCAAGTTTGGGCAGGAACTTCTCCCATAATTTATTGCAACATTAGCTGGGAAAGTGCTGTAATATTAACAAGACCACTAAAAGCTTGAGGTAAACTGAAAGGAAGCTTATAACCGGATGCTGGATTCAGCTGTTAGACTCAGCAGTTCTCAGATGCTCCATAGAGGTCTTCTACTGGGAATCCTCTCTGGAGCCCTCAATCCACTGCTATGACAATCAAGTCAGTTTATCATGCTCCAGAGAAAGCCCTTGTGCCTGCCTTTGTACCCAAGACACCAGCCCACTGAGGTAGAACAGAGATACTGAGAAATAATATTGTTGTTGTTGTTGTAAAGTGTCATTGAGTTGTTTTTGACCCATAGAAACCTTGCATAGGGTTTCCAAGGAGCAGCTGGTGAGTTTGAATTGCCGACGCTGTGGTTCAAACTGACCTTGTGGTCAAGTATTTATCCTACAGGACTACACCAGGACTCCAAGAAATAGTATTAGGCTAATTGATTAGGATTTCCCTTGAAATCATGACTCTAAAATTCAAATCAAGAAAACAAATCCTTGAAGTGTTTGGTTGTGCATAAACAGCCTTAACAGGTCCCTCCCTTTGTTAAAAATACATATAACACAATATTTGCCAATTCAGCATTTTTCTGATTCATAACTTATTGATATCAATTATATTAACCAATTTTACAACTAATACCCTTAATTGATGCTGAATTTTCCATCACTATAAACAGAAACTTAAAAAGTAGCAGCCCACACAGTGGCTCCCATTCTTCTTCCCTCCTATCCCTCAAAAAACTCACTGCCATCACTGCAGATTCTGCCTCCTAGTGATAGAGCAGAGCTGCTCCATAGGATTTCTGAGGCTGTGAATCTTTACTGGAGCAGACAGCCTTGTCTTTCTTCCATGGAGCCTCTGTTGCATGTGACCCACTAGCCTTTTGGTTAGTAGCCTAATGCTTAGCCCATTGTGCTACCAAGAGTCTTCTTTTCTCCTTGGTAACAACTAATAAACTTGGTCTCTATACATTTGGGTATTCTTGTCACTTTCTATACATAAGATCATACCATATTCTTTGTTTTATTATATGTGAATGTGATTGACTTATTTCACTCATCATAATGTCTTTAAGATTCACCCATATTGTAGCATGTAACAGGAATTATTTCTCTTCCTGACAGAGTAGTATTTCATTGTATGTATGTATCACATTTTATTTTTCCATCTATCTATTGATGGATGTTTAGATTATTTATACCTTTTGCCTATTATGAATAATGCTGTAATGATCATTGGTGTATATTGGCGTATTCCATTTTGAATACCATCATGTATGAAACATGAATCATCCAATCCAAGTTGATCTTTAGTAAGGACAGGATTCTCAACTCTGATGACCTCAAGATGAGTTGCATATTCATCTCCATTCTTATTTCCCGCTCTTCAGGTTTCTGAACTTAATTTCTTATGGGGAACAGATGAATACGTGCACAAACACAAATACTCAACCTGTCAAAATAAGTACTCACTTTTCAGATATATTGTAATCTAAGTATGTATTCAGAAAGAAAAATTTCTACAGAAAAAAAGATTATTCTCAAAATAATTACAATCTTTTACTCAATAATTCAGCACAAGTCAGCCTTTTCTTTTTTCTTCTTTCTTTTTTATTTTCATGGCCTCTCAGCTCCCTCCAGGGAAGAGCAGTGGCTCTGTAGTGCAAACTGTGGTGGTGGTGGTGGTGGTGGTGGTGGTGGTTATGTGCCGTGGAGTCAGTTCTGACTCATTAGCGATTCTCTACCGGGTTTCTGGGACTGTAAATCTTTACGGAAAGCCTCATCGTTCTCCTGCAGAACAGCTGGTAGTTTCAAACTGCTGACCTTAAGGTTCGCAGCTAGATTCGTAACCACTATGCTACCAGAGCTCTTTAGTGCAAACTGTACTGAACTGCAAACAGGTCAGGAATTGAGACCATGGCTGCTCTGTGGAAGGAAGATGAGACTTTCTGCTTCCACAAAGGTTACAGCTGGGAAACACTACACAGGGTCGTTATGAGTTGGAAACTACTTGATGATACTTAACCAGAGCAGCCCATCAAGAGTCTATTCCCTCCTGTCTCTGGGATACCTACTATACTGACTTTTTTTTTTTTTTACCACCATTCCCTTGTCTCTCTATATAATTTACCCTCAGTGTCAGTATCCTGACACAGTTTGGTGCATCTCTTGAAATTTTTTACCTAACATGAAAATCTTATTTTATTTATTATTTTAATTTTAATAGGCCAAGTTAATACACAAACTTTCAGGGATAAGGTTTATCACTATTTCATTCTATATTTTCAGTTTTATTTACTTTTTAGAAATCTCTAAATTAAAAGATTTTTTTTTCTTTTTTAGATATCTATATTTCTTCCTATATTTGGGGACAATTTAACACTTTTTATAGAAGTTACCTTTATAATTATCTTTGTGTGTTATACTCCTCAATCTTTATTTCAATAGACAGTATTTATTACTTCCCTGCTACAGATGATGAAAATGATACACTTTGTTATCTTCTTAACTTTCTTTCCTATCTTCTCCAGCAACAAATTTTAATCAATTTCCTAATTTTCTTAGTGCTTGCCTTTGTTAAAAAGAATTATACCTCTAATATTTGATTTATTAGCTTTAAGTAATATTCTTTTGTTGCTGATTAATGTACTTGAGACAACAGCATTCTTTGCTTTTCAC
>NW_006408523.1:37794544-37809045 GCF_000296735.1 Chrysochloris asiatica
AGCATCGATGGACTCAAGCATGGCAACAGTAATGAGCTTGGCCCAGCATTGGGCAGTGTTTCATTCTGCTAAGTATAGGGTCGTTATGGGTCAGTACCGACTCAATGGCACCTAACATCAGCAACAACATCAACACATCCAGTTAATAGAAACAGGCAGTTGGGTGAGTGTTCACAGTGCAGAGCTTATCTTGAGTACTATTGTCCTAAAACAATGCACTTCCCTGTACATATAGATAGCTATTTTGTGTGAGATTCTTTAGATAGATTTCTCTTGTCTGTATCTCTCAGTTGGTCCAGGATTGCTTCTGCAGATAGTCAGAGCTTCCCTGTCATGTTGCTGCAAACAGGAATGTAGATTTCACAAACAGCGTGCACTCTTCCATGCTGAGGGTTGCAATTTTGTTCTCTTTTTCTCTCTCTCTGATATCTGCAGCAGCTGGCCTTCTGCCTGCTGCCTCGGAATTCACTCTCTGGCATTTCTCTCTGCTTTCTTCCACATGGTCCCTGTTTTCCCCTGCTCAGTCTCCATTGCTTTTTGGCAGCTCTTGCACCTATTTTGAGCTCTGGAGATTTTAGCTCTCTCCTCCTTTTGCTGAAAATGGAGTTTGCATTTTTGTTTCCCATTCTCCTTGTTGCTTTTGGATGTTCTCCAGTAGGAAAGCGGGGATGTATTCACTGCATGGACCACGTTCAGACCACAAATCTCTGTCTTCTTTTTATATTTCCATTGTTTTTCCATTCCAGAAGCAGACTTTTAAATAAAAGTTACTAGACCTCTGATAAGGATGCCTAATAACATGATTATAAAGTTTTACATGAATGAACTACTATTACCTAGAGAATGGAAGAGAGTTTTCACACCGCTAGCCTCATTTGATTAGGCTCACACCGCCAGACTCTATTGAAATCACTTTTTACCCTATTTCCATTGATGAATGTTACTAGTACGCTGTTTACTTCCTCTACCGGATTACAAATGAATGCAATTAAAATTCTGTAAAAAGAAAAAAAAAAAGCTCTCTTGCCCTGATTTAATGCACACCCAAAGCATTGTTTCATCCACAACAATGCCATTTTAAAAAATCAATTAAAAATATTCAATGATATAAAATAAAAATGCTGTTTAGTGTAGAGATTTTTTTGTGAATGTTACACAATTACAGAAGGAAAAGTACGATTCTTCCTTGGTATTTTAGTAAAAAAAAATATGCAACAAAATTGAAAGTAGTAAAACAAGACAGGCTCCTGGTTAATCATCAGCTAAACAAACTTTCACTCAAAAGTAATTCCATTCTCAAGACATTCCAGTATGTTGGTTCTTTTGCTATATCAATCATAGGATCTAAAGGCAGGCCCATTTCTATTCTAAATCTTAAAATTATCCTAAGAGAAATATTGATTCGGGCAAGGATCATTTCTGAAATCCTCTTGAAACACTTAAGCTACACAGAGGGGACAAGAAAAACACGTGCATTTATTCTTCTTTTTACTGTGGAGCTTGAAGTCTCTCTTCCAATTTCCAAGTAAAAATATAACCCACTTTTATGTATGAATGTTATTTAAAAGTGTATGTAAGTTCCTTTCCATGTTTAATCTCATTTCATTTTTATGTGTCGATTCTCATATTCCATTTCCATTTTTATTAAATAGTGGCTTAAGAAACTAATAGAATTTGTACCAGGAGAGCACTAATTTTAATAAAGCTAACTGAAATTGATATTTAAGTGGAAACATGGTCTTCTTCACCTCTTAATCCCCCATCATTCCTCTTATGTCTTAATTGTGGTTGCCAGGCCTATAATTTGGCCATGTTATTTCCTTCTCTGAAAAAAAAATCATTTAAAAAGCATCATTTCTTTTTAATCTTTAATAAAGATTTTTTTTTTTTCATCTCAATTTTCTCACCTTCTAATTTTCAATACAAATGTTGAATCATGAAGTCACTGGGATTTTCCTAAGTATATTTGGCAACCTCTTCAAATTTCTTGCCTATAAAGAAGTCTAATTTGGGATTTTTATTACAGGAAGAAATCATTTATTGCCAGAATAAAATATGTGTTACTGGAACATATTAAGTTAAGAACTTCTACATGATTTAAGTTGAGCAAAAGTTACGTTGTTATAATCTTGTCTTTTTCTTTGGGTTATAGTTTATTATCTTATTTTATGGTGGTTTCTTTTAAAATATGTCTAAATAAAAGATAATAATAATAAAGTAAAAGTAATGCCTTTTTTTATAGTTAGTTCACAACTATATGCTATCTACTTGTCAGGCCAAGTGGTAGAACATTACAAGGACTTTGAAACTTGGCAGATCTGTTTAAAATGTTAAAAGGTAATTATTGTTGTTGTTGTTGTTAAGTTCCATTGACTTGTTTCGGACTCATAGTCACCTTATTTAGGGCTTCTGAGGATTGGCTGGTGGACTCCAACCACCAACTTTGTGGTCAGCAGTCGAATGCCTATCCTACAGAACCATGAAATAATGAATGAATGCCTTATTAGAATCTAGGAAAAGCAGGGTAATAGATTCACCTTGGTTTGCCCAAGACGGCTGTTTCTTAAATGTAAACTCTCATGTCCCGGAAAACAAACACCTCAGTACAGGTCAAACCAGTTGTTCTGGTGGTTGTGGCTGTTATTAGGTGGCTCAAACGAATTCCAACTCCTGGTGACTCCATGCCACGGAGCAGAACTACCCTAAAGAGTTTTCTAGGCTATAGTATTTATTGAAACAGATCCCCATGTGTTCTTCCTGTGGAGCTACTGGGTGTATTTGAACCTCCAACCCTTCGGTTAAATGCTGAGAGCTTAACTGTTTCACCACCAAGATTCCCTGAATGGTTGGTCCATTAAAAAATGTAAGTTTACCTTGGAGCCCTTTTGCTTGGTTTTAGAGTGGTATTAGTGTGACCCTGAGTTTGTTGCATTCGTAGCAACTCTATGTAGCTTTCTGAGACTGTAAATCATAATGGGCGCAGAAAGCCTCATCTTTCTCCAGCAGAGTTCTGGTAGATTCGAACTGCTGCTGATCTTGTGGTTAGCAGCCCAATTGTAATCACTACACCCCACCAGGGCTTCTTTGGTTCTGTTCTGTGGAGTCGGTTCCAACTCATAGCGACCCTCTGTAGGGTTTCCGAGGCTGTAAATCTTTACCGGATCAGAAAGCCCCCAACTTTCTCCCTTGTGGCAGCTGGCAGATTCGAACTGTGACATTAAGTTTAGAAACTCTGTTCAAAATCCACTATGCTACCAGATCTCCTTTGGGTTTTAGAGTAGATTTGGGCAAACTCTGGTACTTGGGCTAAATCTGTAAATAAAGTTTACAGCTATTTTTGTAAATAAATTTCTATTGGAATAAAATCATATCCATTCATTTGATTATTGTCTATGGCACTTTCCCCTGATTTTTGGCGTCCTAGTGTGGCGCTATAGCGTAGTAGTTACGAATCTGGCTGCTAACCTCAAGGTCGGTAGTTCGAAACTACCAGCTGTTCCGTGGGAGAAAGATTAGACTTTCTGCTCCCGTAAAGATTTACAGCCTCGGAAACCCTGTACAGTGTCGCTATGAGTCGGAACTGAACTCCACGGCACATAACAACAAGTGTGGCGCTATAGGGTAAGCACTGGACTGCATGGTCGGTTTGAACAGCGTAAGACCACCTACTCGAACTCACTCGCCACTTCTCTGAAACCCTATACAGGGTCGCTATGGGTCAGAATGAACTCAAGGGCACTTAAGAACAACAGCAGTGTATGTAAGGAGCTCTAGTGATGTAGTTGGTTAAGTGGGTTACTAGCCAAACGGTCAATTGTTCAAACCCAACAGCTGCTCGGTGAATGAAAGATGAGGTTTTCTGCTCCCTTAAAGATTTTCCGTCTCTAGGGTTATTATGCAGGCGCTCTGGTAGCGTAGCGGTTATGAGTCAGGCTGCTAGCTTCAAGGTCAGCAGTTCAAAACTACCAGCTGTTCCGCGGATGAGGCTTTCTGCTGCCGTAAAGGTTTACAGCCTCGGAAACCCGATGTAGGGTCGCTAACGCGACTCCACGCCACATAACCACCACCACCAGGGTCATTATCAGTTGAAATCAAGGAAACAGCAGGTAATATTGGCACAATATAAATCAAATGGAAATTAATACCAATTTAATTATGCTAAATATTTTAGATCATGAGGAATAAAAAAATGTTCACTGTCTATGCCAAGAACTTTGGAAGACAGTTACCTGGTCAAGAGATTGCAAACTGTCTGTAGCTCTGCCCATTCCAGAGAAAGGATTGCAGAATGCGGAAAACATTGAACAATATCATTAGTATCACATGTGCAAGTAAAATTCTGCTGAAGATAAAAACCAGTTGTATCAGTACATTGATAAGGAGCCACCAGAAACTCAAGCTGGATTCAGAAGTGAATATGGAACTACAGATACATACCATTGCCAATGTCAAATGGATCTTGGATGAAAGTAGAGAGCATCAGAAAGACCTTCGTTGTTGTTTCTTTTTGCGGTCAAGTCAGTTCTGACTCAAAGCAATACTGTATAAGGTTCCCAAGAGTGGCTAATGGGTTTGAACTGATGACCTTGCTATTACCAATCCTGTACTTATCCTACAGCATAATGCCAGGGAAGATGTTTACTTGTGCTTTGTTGACTATGCAAAGGCATTTGTGTGGAACATAGTAAACTGTGGATGACACTTTGAAAATGTGAATTCCAAAACACTTAATTGAGCTCATGAAAAATCTGTGCATTGACCAAAAGGCTATCACTCAAGCAGCACAAGGGGACAGAGAATAGTTTAAATCAGGTAAGGTGTGTGCCAGGATTGCATCCTTTCACCATACTTATTCAATTTGTATGCTGATTAAATAAGAAAAGATGCCAGATTATATGAAGAAGAATATAGCACCAGGATTGGAAGAACACTGGTAACAACCTGTGATATATAGATGACACAACATTGCTTGTTGAAAAAGATGATTTGAAGGACCTACCGATGAAAATCAACGACTAAATTCTTTCGGTATGGATTGAACCTCAGTGTAAAGAAAACAAAACTCCTCACAAGTGGACCAATAAATAACATCATGATAAATGGAAAAAGAAGATTGAAGTTGCCAAAGACTTCATTTTGCTTGGATCCATAATCATTGCTCATGGAAACAGCAGTCAAGAAATCAAATAACATATTGCATTAGGCACATCTCCTGCATAAGACCTCTTTAAAGTAGCTAAGATGTCAGTTTGAGGACTAAGGTATGCCTGAACCAAGTCATATTTTCAATTGTCTCATATGCATGTGAAAGTTGGACAATGAATAAGGAAGACAATAGAAAAAAATTGATGTAGTTGAATTATGGTGCTGGCAAAGAATATGGAAAGTGTTATGGCCTGCAGAAGAACAAACACATGTGTCTTGGAAGAAGTATAGCCAAAACGCTCCTTAGAAACCAGGATGGTGAGACTTTGTCTCATGTACTTTGGAGATGTTGTTAGGTGAGACTAGTCCTAGAGAAGGACATTATGCTTGGAAAAGTGGAGAGTCAGTGAAAAAGAGGAAGACCCCAACAGAATGGATTGACACAGTGGCAGCAGCAATAGGTTCAAACATAACAACAATTGTGAGGATGGCGCAGGACTGGGCAGTGTTTCATTCTGTTGTGCAGGGGGTCACTATGAGTCTGAACCGGCACCATGCCACCTAACAGCAACGAATGAGTCTGAACCGGATGTACCTAACAGCAACTAACAGCCTTGTTTCTGAAGAATGGATTTGATTTATGGCTATATAATGTTTGTCAGAGCAGAATTATATTATGTAGGGTTTCCAATGGCTGGATTTTTGGAAGTAGATTAATTGGTCTTTCTTCGAAGGTGCTTCTGTATGGACTATAACATCCAACTTCTGGTAGTGACTGAGTGCTTTCACCATTCAGAGACTAACCTAAATAATTGTAATGAACCCAAGCCAAATCCGCTGCTGTAAGAACATGATAAGGACATAATAGAACTGCTCATTAGAGTTTTCAAGATTGTCAATCTTTCTGGGAGTAGATAAGCTTCATATTTCTCATGTGCAATGACTGGTGGGGTTGAACCAGTGATCTTGTATTTAGCAGTCCAATGCTTAACCCACTACATTACTGTGGTGCCCAAGAAATTATAACATGAGCTTATTCAGATCTTACTATATAATATTAGGAGCTCTGGTGGCACAGCAGATTAAGCATTTGGCTGCTAATCTCCAGGTTGGATGTTTAAATTCATCAGTTGTTCTGAAAAAGATGAAACTTTCTGTTTCTATGATAAGTTACAGTCCTGAGAGGTCCATGGAGCAGCTCTACTGTGTCCTACTATGAGGCACTATGAGTCGGGGCCAACTTTACAGCAGTGGGTTCGGCTGGGTTTTTGGATATTAATACTGCTTGAACCCTAGAACCAGTTTATACCTGAATTCCACGCTTGAATATTTCAGCAATGTGAACCATTGCATTCCATTTTTTACTTATGGCAGTCTAAATTAAGATTTCTATCACTTGCAAGTAATAAGTACTTCTCAAAATTCCCAGCAGAGAAAAATAAAAGAGAATCTATAGCAACCTGACAATGTAGCCCAGAGAAGCCTAAAACATGAACAAAATTTCTTTTAAATCTTTCGTTTCATCTTAAAAATTTTTAAGATGCTGTTTGGTGTTATTTCTCATAGTATTTCTGTGGTTTTACTTTTTGTTGCTGTTGTTTAAAAAAAAAAAAAGCATGCTATAGAAAGAAAAATGGAAACTACAGAATCCTTCAGTGGCCTAAATGTTCTACATTCCTTCTTACATTTGATTTCACAAAAACACTTTGCAAATATTATTGTTATTTCCATTTTAGATAAAGAACCTGAAGCTCACAGAGATTAAGTAATTGACTCAAGGACACAGAGCTTTAGAGTGAAAAGCCAATAATGAAGTCCAGATAAAAGAATGCTAAATCGGAACCACTATTCTGCTTCTCTATGATATTGTGGACTAGAAAGGATAGACAGTGGGGGAAACAGAATCAAGATGGGCTAATAGATATGCCAAGTTCATGTCAAGGAAATGGAATGTAAAATGTAAGGCTAAGTATAAGAGTCACAATAACAATGAAAAACATTACAAAAGGCACTAAAATAAGTAAAGGGAGAGCAGGAAGCCTTTGGAAGGCTCTACATGATTGAGTAGCATGATTTTGTATAGGAAATGAACTAAAGTTGTGTCTAGTTAATGCCTCCAAGGTTTTTGCACTTAGTTGTGCTGGTAGCAGTAGAGTCCTGGTGTGACACTGTAGGTTGAAGCACTAGACTGCAAGATCAGTTTGAATCACAAGGTCAGTGGTTCAAATCCACCAGCTGCTCCTTGAAAATCCTCTACAGGGCTGCTATGAGTCAGAACTGACTCAGTGGCACTTAATAACAACAACAACTGGTAGCAGCAGAAAGTTAGTTTCAAAGATTCTATTTAGGAAAACTTCTTTTTTTCTATATTCTAGATATTTTATTCTTCACAAGTCTCCTATCCTTGGATCTATCATACACTAGTTGAAGAAAAGAAATACCAATCAGTATGTATACTTTTAGAGTCCTGGTGTGGCTCTATGGGTTAATGTACCAGACCGCAAAGCCATTTGAACTGCAAGATCAGCGGTTCAAACTCACCAGCTGCTCCTTGGAAACCCTATGCAGGGTTGCTATGGGTCGGAATTGACTAGGTGGCACTCAACAACAACAACAACAAGTATGCTTTTAATATGGAAAAATATTTAAAAGTTATCTTGAAAAAAAATTATTACATGATGACAATATACAGTTTCTGAAGGATTCATCCAAGGTAATTTAATATATTAGGCCTACACACACACACAAATATTTTGTAGTCTACTGTTTTCTCTTTTAAGAGCAAGATACTTCCTTTCTATTTTGTGACGAGGGAAGAAAAGTGCAGGATGAATATTTTCTTCATTTAATTTATAACAACAAGCATTACTCTATATTTTATATGATTATTTTACCTAAGTTATCCCATTTAACTTTTAGACTCAGACTAAAGGTAGATGGGACCATATTCTTTTACAGAAAACAAAATCAGGATCCAGGAAAATTAAGTGACCTACCGGAGGTCATACAGCTACTAACATTTGGAGTTTCAACTGAAACTTAAGTCTCGGAACCCAGTTCTATTCCCTTTCCATCCTTCATCACTTCAGTTCATTTGATACCCTGAGAATTTTGCAAGGATCAACTTTCTAAACAAAGAAACAAACAAAACAAGATGAAGCCAAGTGATGGCAGAGCTGAACAAATCTATTCAACTCATTAGTTGACTCTTTCTGAATACCAAACCACTTCAGACGACCATTCAGCCCATCTCTCAGAGTCTGTCTTTGTTCCACTGATATGCAGTTGGAGCAGTGTCCCAGGGAGGCCACCTGCTGAGAACTGGGCCTAATCCAGACCAGAGGTGGAATACATGCAATTAACCCTTAGCCCCCTCACCATTCACCACCTTGGTACAGCAGATTCGCTGACTCCCTTCCTTTCTACATGTTCCTCTCTGTGCCTTCAGAGTGTAGACACCCTAAATCCTCCTGGGGAGGATGGTTACACACTGAGCTCCTTGAATCGAATTAGGAGCTAAACCTCTTTTTCTTTCTCTTTTCTGGTTGCCAGTCAACTATCAAAAGCCAATAAAGAAGCTCTCTAGTTTATGATAGTAAGCTTGGTTGCATATTCTGCTGCAAGTGACTATTCTCTTAGAAATACACATGGACAGTACTTGGAGTCAAAGACGACTGAAGAAATATGGAAAATGTGATGAAGAAACTATGAGCCTGGCCAGCAGTAAGCGTATTGGTGGGTCTAATGATTTTGGGAAAATCTTTGCAAGGCTGGAACATTTTGCCAAACTTAAGTGGTTGTTTCCTTAACCTCTTCTAGATTTACTGAAAACCCTGTGTAGCTGACTGGAGAGGGACAGGATCGAAAAACATTCCCAACATGGGTTGGTTTGTCAGGACAGAGATTTCAATTTAGTTCTTTCAAGTATGTTGTATGTCACAAACCGTGTATTTTGTTCTCGTTTCAAATGAAATCTTCCCCACTCTGGTTCATTTAACTCTTAGAAACATAGTTTTCTATGTTCAGAAAGCCCTTTGAGCCCTCTGAGGGAATACTGTAAAGGCTTTCACCAGAGCCTCCCCTCTGTAGAAGCAGGAAATCAAGTTCTCCTGATGCAAATGAGCTCAGACTCCAAAAGCAAAGTTTCAAAACATGAACAATACAAAAGACAGATCACCCTGCACAAATGATAGTTGGGGGATAAGAACTATTGAAAGTCACTATGATATATTTAACATGGTTGTTGTTGTTGTTGTTGTTGTTGTTGTTGTTAAGTGCCGTCGAGTCAGTTCTGACCCACAGTGACCCTGGACAGGATTTCTGAGGAGTGGCTGGTGAGCTTGAACCACCAACCTTGCAGTTCAAATCAACTTTGCAGTCCAGCGCATTTACCTGCAGAGCTACACTAGGACTCCTACCTAGTCCTGGTGTGGTGCTGTAGGATAAGCACTGGACTTAAGTCACTCCTTGGAAACCTTATATAGGGTTGCAATTAATCAGAACCAACCTGAGGGCACTTAACAACAATTCAAAATTCCTAATACAAGCATAACATCTTAGATGTAAGTTTTAGTTTAGAATGTTTTTCTTTTGGATGGAGGTTTCAGGGCCTTCAAGAACCTCTGCAGACTCCCCTGTCTGTGTAGCCATCTGCATTCTGTTTTGAATCACATGTCATAGTAGGTCTGTGATACTGTTAACTGATTAAGGATGCCATTAATTTTGCAGAAAGACAAGAAAAACGGGTCCATTCAAAGATATTGCTAGTCTTCAAAGGGTTAATGGAGTCAGATCCAAAGGAGTTAGGCAACCATACTGAAATAGGATAATAAATGTGACACTCAGACTATCAGTAGCAAATATTTGAGCTTATCAAATAACGGAGGAAGTAGTTTAGTTACAAATAAACCAATCTCTCATAAAACGAGTTTTCACACAGGGTCATTTCATTGAGTTGGAGACAGCTAGAGGCTACTCAGAGGCACAACTCCCACTCTGTGTACACTCAGTAACAGCCCCTCATGATTAATGGACAGCCAGGGGGGAGGCTGCGTCCTGCAGCTCTGCTGAGAAATGGAGCTGGGCTTCATATCAGCAGAACAGCCATAAACAGCATCTCAGGATTATTGCGAGGAAGTGACTCATCCTCTGGGAACATAGCTGGATTTGTGCTTGGTCTCCCTCACCACCCGCCTTCTTTCACTCTCTCTCCTTTTTTTCCCTTTAGAGCAGAGACCATGGTGTCCTAGAAACTATAGTAGATGTCACTGCTTGGCACTTGCTGTGCAAAGAGAGGACAAGTATGTGGGTGTGAGGGGGAGGTGGAATGATACTCTTAAAGTAACAGTGACTATGTTAGCTAGGGGCTTGATTGAGGCTGTTTTTCTACAGCCTTAGAAATTAGTTTGGTGAAGGCATCTAATTTGGATGCCAGAAATAGCACAAGCACTGTTTTAGGATAGTGGGAAGAATTTAGAACTTCTTGTTTCAAAGTAATATTCTCATTGAGATTATAAAGAAATATAAACATTCCTGGCATGATTAGATTGTTTTAGAAAATAAAAAGGAAAAGATAGGAAGAAATTGTGGGATTTTCGGTATGTGACTATCATCTCTAAGGAAAGAGAAATATGCATATAATATTCATATATTATTATTTAATAGAAAGTACATGTTATACATTTTATATAAACTTTAAAATTAAAATATAAACTATACAAAGTATGGAAATACAAATATAAAATTGAAAAACTTCAACCAGGATACTACCATTCAAAGGCAACCAATATGAACACTTTTAACATACGGTTTTTAGAATCTTCTTCCTACATCTTTTAAAAATGGATTTTTGAGGCCTTAACCATATGTAAAATTTGTTTCTTACTATTTTAAGCCAACATTTAGCCTAGCCACAGCCCCATCATGTTCTTCTGTCTTTTTTTGTGTATAATTTCAATGCTGAAAAATAGTTATTTTGCAATTTTAGTTGATATAAAATAGTTTTTAGCATATGTATATGTTCATGCTAAAAACAAAATTTGACTCCTTTATTTTTCAGCTATATTTATTTATTACAATTGAACTTAATTTATTTTTAATAAAAATGAAGGAACAAGTCTATATTCTTATTCTGTTGGTTGGCCCATTAACTTTTATATTTAAAATAAATATTCTAGCAATTGAACGGTACACAAAAGTAGAAGAGATTTGATCCTGGTCCCTGGCCTTATAATGTACTTAACCCTACTAATGTCCTTTCTAAAAGCACAAGCCATTATTGAGTAACAACTTTTAGCTGTCAAGATGAATAAAAAAGTGAAGCAATGATGTTTACATTCATCCACTTTTTTTATCTGTATTATCTGCATCTTGATGCATTTTTGTTTAGCTGAGGCATCTGGAACTACTTTTGATGATGGTTATCTTTACTAGGCTCAGGAACTGGGCACATTTTCTCCCAATCAGCCGGGAGCCGTTATACAATCTGAACAGTAACTCTACTGTGTCTCACCAACAATGCCTCTGCCTTTCTCTTACTGAGCTCAGACAAAAAGTCAGGTTGTGAATGTTTGCATAGAAATATAGCACTGAATTCATTTAAAATGTTAAAATTGCCTCTTGGTATAACGCAGGTCCTCTCCTTGCTCAAAGGGCAATGTCTACAGAGGATTAAAACACTGTAAGAGCCCATGGGGCCAGGAGTCTATGGACACTACTGCCTGCTCTCAGGGCATTGGATTCAGCTACTTTCCAAGTAGATTTCCTATAAATTGATTTTATTTTTTATTCCTATAAGACTTAAATTAGGGGACAAAAAATAGTTTTGTTTCAGGAGAGAATTCCAGTTTACCTAGACTGTTTGTTCTTGTCGTGAAATAGATACAATTTAGAAAGATTTTGTAGTTTTGAAAGCTGTTTCCAACTGCAACAAAAGTGACACCAAATCATCCCATCCCTCCCACAGCTCTCGCTGAGTTGGCCAATGCATTGTAATACCACACAGAGCTCAGATACCATATTCACAGTTAGGGGTTCTATTAGGGAAATAACAGGTGACAAGTCAGGACAAGAATATGCACAGCACAGTTTTGTTTTTGTTTTTTTCAGTCAAGACGGCCTCTTCTCATTTGTACACATTGTCAGGTCTCTTTCTGCCTGGCCAAAGTTACAAAGTTCTTTTAGGACCGCTGATAAATGCTCACAGGGCACACCATTCCACCATAAGCCTCTGCCTGAAGGCACTTAGCTCTAGCTCCATAGGTCAGCAAACCTAGCTTCCCCAATAAAGCACCTGGAAGCACCCACTCTGCAAGCATTTCTCCTGCCCAAAGTCATTCAGCTTTTCTTGCTCTGGGGGCTGGAAAGGCCATGAATCTGTCTCATACTCTGGCTCTTGGTTCTGTTGCTGCTCCTCTACCACTCTTCAGTATCAAAGCTTTCTGTCTCCGGGTCAAGGAGCTTCAATGTGCAGGGATATCTATGTCCTAAAGATGTGTACTACTCCTGGCTCATCTTCTTTGATAGTTTTGAGATCACTCCTGCTGTTTCTGAGGCGGCTCATTGTAACTCAGCAGGATGGTCTCATTGACCAATATCCCTATTAAATTTCCAACTGTTTGCAATAAAAATCCTTTTAGTAATCACTCACAAATAAATCATATACATCAGCATCTTCCACTATTTTCTCTTACCCAGATCTATCAGAAAAAAGTCATTTGGTAGGAGTTACAAAAACAAGAATAGAAGTTGTTGTTGGTGGTGGTTATGTGCCGTGGAGTTGGTTCCAACTCATAGCAACCCTGCACAGGGTTTCCGAGGCTGTAAATCTGTACAGGAGCAGAACGCCTCATCTTTCTCCCGTGGAACAGCTGGTAGTTTCAAACTGCTGACCTTAAGGATCACAGCCCAATTTGTAATCACTACTCTACCAGAGTTCCATTAAATAATTCACTACACTGCAGGCCACCTCCCGGCTGTTCTAGTCATGTCCTTTTCATATAGAATGGATGAACTTTTCCCATACACAACTGAGCATACCCATGAAAGTCAGGCACACCATGCCTGTATCTCTTCTCTTTTTATATATCCAACCTCTAAATTGTCCATTTCTATCAACCCAGTACTCTGACGACACATGTTCTTTGATATGAAGAGTCGTCTGTTACTGTTGGAACTTTGGGCATCTGCATTCATATACAAAGTCCAGTCAAAAGTAAGGCATCAAAATGCAGCAATTTACACCAACTTATAATGCCTAGTGCCATTATGTGTTGGACTATTAACTGCAACGTGAGTGGTTTGAACCCACCAGCAGCTCCTAGGGAGAAAGGTGATGTTATCTGCTCTCGTAGAGATTTACAGCCTCGCAAACCCTATACAGACTGACAATGAACCAACTTAATGGCACACAGCAAGACCACAGTATCAAAAATCTCTTTCTTCATTAGGTTGGGCTCTGGTCAATTCAACTCTAGCCATCCTTGCTAGGCCAAATGAGTACCAACTATAAGCTTGGGAGGCCACACTCCTCCTTGTACTTCAGACCAGCTGCCCCATCACTGGCTTAGCCCTCCATGACTTAGGTTGGTGATTGTAGGCTCAGGAGTCCACACGACTTTCTAAACCTCAGACTAACCACGCCTTCTTCTTCTCTCTCTCTTAACTCATCTGTTCATTGCTGCATAGTTTCTTTTTTCTAGTTGTAATAGGCTTTCATACATTTAGTTATTTGGGAACATAAATCCCAAACATTAATGCATATTGTATTCATAAAGTACCAAATTTTAGTTCCATGTCTCTCTTAGTTTAATGGCAGTGCTAAGGTATGAAGACATCTTTAAGACAGAGAAACCTGCAAACTGGACTATAAACATAAAGAAAAAATGACATTTTCTTATCTTCTCTCATCAAAATATTTGCATTTATTTAAAACTTTATATTGAGTAACTACTGTATGAAGTTAGAAGTAAGTGATCATTTATTGAACACATACTAACTGTCAAACTTACATACATTTGATTGTTTAATTCTAACAATAATCCTTTGAGGAAGTATTGTTATGTTGCCAATTAAGAAACCAACCTTGTATATGCAGCAAAGTATGAAAGTTCAATCATATCAAATTTGAACAACCATAAAGCAGACTTTTCACCTTTTCATAAAGATGTCTTGTGTAAAACATTGTACAATAGTGAAACATAAAATTAGAAAGTAAAATTCAATTGTTGTTGTTATTAGGTGCCATCGAGTCAGTACCAAACCATAGCAACCTTATGCACAGCAGAATGAAACACTGCCTGATCCTGAGCCAACCTCACTACTGTTGCCATGCTTCAGTCCATCGATGCTGCAACTTG
>NW_006408523.1:37810055-37810964 GCF_000296735.1 Chrysochloris asiatica
CATGAAATATCAAAGAGATTGTCTGATGATTTCCACATTCCATTGGGTCATGTCTCTTTAGAATGGGCACAAATGCAGATCTCTTCCAATCAGTAGGCCAGATAGTTGTCTTCAAAATTTCTTGGCAGAGATGAATGAGTGCCATCTCGCTTTCTTGAAAGATTTCAATTTTTATTCCATCAGTTCCTGGTGCCTTGTTCTTTGCCAATTCCTTCAATATAACTTGGACTTCCTCCTACAGTATCATTGGCTCTGGATCACATTCTACCTCTTGAAATGGTTGAACATTAACCATTTCCTTTTGATACAGTGACTCTGGGTATTCCTTCCATCTTCTCTCGATGCTTTCTACATCATTCAAAAATTTGCTCAGAGAATCTTCCAATAACAAAAGTCAAGACTTGAATTTTTACTTCAGTTCCCTCAGCTTGAGAAATGCTGAGCATGTTCTTCCTTTTTGGTATTCTGATTCCAGATCTTTGCTAATTTTGTTGTAATATTTGGCTTTATCTTCTTGAGCTGATCTTTGAAATTTCCTGTTCAGCTCTTGGAGCTCCTAATTTCTTCCATTTGCTTTAGCATCTCTATGCTGGAGAGCAAGTTTCAGTGTCTCTTCTGACACTCATTTTGACCTTTTCCTTCTTTCTTGTCTTCTTAATGACTTTTTGCTGTCTTCATGTATGATGTTCTTGATGTCATCCCACAATTCATCTTGTCTTCGGTCTTTAGTGTTTAATGCATCAAATCTGGTCTTCAGATGACCTCTAAATTCATGTGGGATGTATTCAAGGATATATTTTGGCTTTGGTGGACTTGTTTTCATTTTCTTCGGCTTCAGTTTGAATTTGCATATGAATAATTGTTGGTGTGTTCCACAGTCTTCTCCTGGCCTTGTTTTCACTGATGATA
>NW_006408523.1:37811611-37813867 GCF_000296735.1 Chrysochloris asiatica
GAAGATTGCTTATTTTCCTTTTCTCAATAATTGAAATGTTCTATGGAAGAGTAAGAAAGAAATAAAAAAATAAGTGTTCATACAGGTTTTAGTTTCATCACCTGAGGCTTCCATCACTCCTTTGGTTTTCCTTATCCCAATCAACAAACACTCACTTTTTCCTTTACCCAGTTATTGTTCGCACTCTTTATTTAGTTACTTGACCCAATCCCATTTCTACTTGGACAAACCCCATTTGTTACTGTGGGAGCAGAAGACATGAAGAACTGGAAGGGACTCTTAGTTGAAGTTAAAAGAAGTACTGTTTTGAGGCAAAAGAAGAATCTAGTGGGAATCAAAACAGTGACTTCTATTTATTGAAGTTATACTCTGTGCCTGGCCATGTGCCAGGTGCCTTGTCTATAATTCTTACAGCAATACAGTGTTTTCTGTGTCCTATGAGTCTTATTTCCAGGTGAGGAGCTTGGCATTCAGAGGTTTAAAAAACTTGCCAAACACAATAGCTAGAGAGTATTGGAATTATTATTTAAACTTAGGTCTGTTGGACTCAGAATTTTTTGCTTTTTATGGTTGATCATACTTTTCTCTCACTGTTTTTATATTTTTCTACTGCTCCTATCTGTACAGTGGCAGACATTGGCAAAAGCAACCAACCTAATGAACCCAATTCATCCTATCTAAAATTTCGTTAACTGTGCTGTGATGGATCATTGTTACATGGTCTTTCACACCAGGTTTTATAAGTCCCACCAAAACGACTGGGTTGCTGATGTTTTGTTATTATTAAGAGCCATTGAGTTGGTTTTGATTAGAGCAACCCTGTATAGGGCTTTCAGGGAGTAGTTGGTGGGTTTGAACCACTGACCTTGTGGTTAGTAATCGAGTGCTTATCCTTTAGTGCCACACCAGGACTCATAGGCGGGGGCATGCTAGGCTTAAAAAAGAACCAATCATAGAGCAAAGACAGGACTTGACTACTGCCAAGAAGAGACAATAGAGTTCATCCTTTGGACTTTGGGGCCCTGAACTGGGAACTTACAGAGAGCTGTAAAGCATGAGATGCTAAGAAGGAGCAGAAGACAAACAGTGGCAGTAGAGGGTGCAGAACCAGAAGATTGGCATGACACAGCTCAGTGGGCTTCCTATTCCATAAGGCAGAAAGCTGAGTGCATTTGGACGGGAGGCTTTACTGTTGGAATAGGGTGCTTCTGGGTACTTGATGGAACTAGATTAGACAATCCACAGAACTAGATTGGAGCACTTTTGGGATGAGGCTTGCTAGTGGAATGAGGTGTCTCTGGGCACTTATTGATGAGCTTAAGAGCTTTGTAACACTTGTTCCAGTAGGACAGGGTCAGGTCAAAAGGCTATAGGTTAGAGATAGAGACCTGTCTGTGAGCACAGCTGACAGGAGGATGTCCTAATCAAATAACTGTATCCTGAGCATTTCTGAAATTCAATTCCTGTTACTTCTCTAGTAAACCTTATAATTGTGAGTATTGTCTGTGAGTTATGTGTGGTCATTGCAATGAATTTGTGAACCCAGAAGAGAAGAAGAGAGTGTGATGGGAGGGACAGTTGTTGTCAGAATTTGTAAAAAGTTGAAGGGTGAACGCATGTCTAACCTCTATTTCATATGAACCAGTCTTGAGATGTTGTTCTTGATTTTCCTTTGTCCTTGTAAAGTTAGAGGCATTTACACTCCTCGGCCATGCCATTTTACCTCAACTGATGAAGTTATCATAGAAGGTATATATTCATTTTTCTTTAGTTCTTGAGAATAAGCTGAAGCATCATTTTTCTCTTTTGGAATTATGGAAGATACATGAGTCTGGTTGGTCTTGTTGTCAGGAATCATCTAGTTGGTTCCTGTGCACAATAGCATTAAGCAATGACTGGTCCTGCAGCATTCTCACAATTATTGCTGCGATTGAGCCCATCGCTGCTGTCACAGTGTCAATCCATCTCATTGGAGGATTTCCTTTGTTTCGTTGATCCTCCTTTGTACCAAGCATGATCTCCTTCTCCAGGAACTGGTCCTTCCTGATAGCATGTTTGAAGTAGGAGAAACGAAGTCTCACTGTCCTTACTTCTAAGGAGCATTTTGGCTGTACTATCTGTTTGTTCTTCTGAAGTACATGGTACTTTTAATATTCTCCAGTACCATAATTCAAATGTATCAATTCTTCTACTGTCTTCCTCTATTCATTGTCTAACTTCACATGCATATGAGGTCATTGATATACCAAGGTTAGG
>NW_006408523.1:37814187-37815737 GCF_000296735.1 Chrysochloris asiatica
TGAGTTCCTCATTTCTTCTATTCACTTTAGCATCTCTACACTGCAGAGCAAATTTCAGTCTTTTCTGACATTCATTTTGGCCTTTTATTTCATTTCTGCTTTTATAATAAACTTTTGCTTTCTTCTTGTGTGTTGTTTTTGATGTCATCCCACAACTCTTCTGGTGTTTAATCATAAATGTCTAAAATAGCATATCTATTCTTGAGGTGGTCTTTGAATTCAGGTGGTATATGTTTAAATTCATATTTTGGCTCTCATGGAATTGTTTTACTTTTCTTTAGCTTCAGATTGAACTTGCATATGAACAATTGATGATCTGTTTCACATTTGCCCCTGGCCTTGTTTTAGCTGAATATATGGCTTTTCCATCGTCTCTTTCTACAGATGTAGTCAATTTGATTCCTATATAAGCCATATGGTGAGGTCCTTATCTATAGTTACCTTTTATTTTGTTTTTACAAAGGTTGTTTGCAGTGAATAAGTTATTGGTCTTGCAAGACTCTATAATGTGGACCCCTAGCATTATTTCTATCACCAAGGCCATATTTTCTGATTGTGAATCCTTCCACTGAATTTCCAATTTTTGGTTGTAATCACTTTAATTATCAGTGCATCTTGATGGCATGTTTGATCAATTTCAAATGGGATAAAATAGCAAACGTCTTCAATTTCATTATCATTGGCTTTAGTGGTTACTGCACAAATTTGAATTGTAGTGATATTAACTGGTTTTCTTTGTTGTTATTGTTAAGTGCTGTTGAGTCAGTTCCAACTCATAACAGCCCTGTATAGGGTTTAGGAGTGATTGGTGAGCTTGAACCACTGACATTGCAGTTCAAACTGACCTTGCAGTCCAGCACATTAACCTATTTTAATGTGGCATGTTAAGCACCACACCAGGTTTTCCTTCTAGACATATGGATATTATCCTGTCATTTAAAGCATCATGCTTCAAGATGTAGCTTGAAATGCTAGTGGCATAAACTAGTGTTTTCTCAGATTCTTTTGTCTCTGTGTTCTGTGTTGACTACTCTTATAGCTGGATAGTCTATACAGTGTAAAAAGTACAGTTATTTGAAAGAATAGAAGAGCTTGATGCTATTTAACATGTTATTTGTCATACAATTCGATTTTTCCTAAGGAACATTGCCTTAAAATTAATGTATTATCTTGGTAAGAAACTCAAGGAGCATTGGAGAACAGCATAATTGCTTTGGTTTTGTTTCACTAACTTTGTTCACTCTCAGTACATCCTGAGATTGCCCGATAGCTCTGCAAAGGTGCTCTAAAGGATAAACAATGCTTTCTGAGGTTGTTAGGGGTCCATATCATTTCTTTATTACTTCATATATGATTTGCATGCCATCTTTGCACTTTATATAAATAATGACTCAAAAAAAAATTATTGTCTATTCTAGCTTTAGCTGTTTTCAGAATTGATACTTCAGAAACAATTATTGTATCCATAGCTTTTGCTCCTTGACAGCCTAATTTCAGTAAATTGTTGTTGTTGTTGTTAAGTGCCGTCAAGTCGGTTCCGACCCATAGCG
>NW_006408523.1:37815991-37818613 GCF_000296735.1 Chrysochloris asiatica
ATAGATAATTATTTAAATTCCTCCCTGAATTCAAATTTGTTTTGAATTTTTTTAAGGCTGAGAAATGACCTATCACTTCAGGTTATTGGACGAAGACCTGACTTTGCAGTAAATCAATGAACTTGAATGATAGATTTTGTGGAGAGAATTTGCTCAATTCCTTGAGCAGACCTTTGTTGCTGTTGTTAGCTGCTATCATGTTAGTTAAGGTTTCATGCACAACAGAACAAATCTCTACAAGGACCTGAACCATCTTAATTATCATATCCAGTTGCTGTTGTTAGGAGTTAATCGCTAGTTAATTTCAACATATAAAGACCCCATATGACTGAGAATTGCTTCACAAAGTTTTCTAGTCTATAATCTTTACAGGTCCACTAGGTCTTTCTCCCACAGAGCTATTAGGTGAGTGTGAGCTGTCAACTTCCTTTTGGTTAGTAGTAGAGTGCTTAACCATTCCATTACCAGTACTCTTTAGATTTTACCCAACTTCACCTAATTCTCCCTTCAGTACCCCTCCCAGTACAATGCACACACACTAGTTTTAACCTTTGAGTAACAATACCAGGAAGATCTCTGTTGCATATGAAATCATGTTACTCCCAAAACAATATGTTGAAATCCTAAATACCTGTCAATAAAATTATCCGGAACGTTTTCTTGGTTGTGTGAGTGATTATATATCATTATGTATGGTGTATTTAACCTGATTGTTTTTTAGGCTTAAAAAGAGCAGATTAGGCAAAGAGACAATTGAGTGCAAATGGAGAAAAGATAGATGCCACATAGAGAACATGAGGGGACGTAGAAGCTGAACTTTGGGGCTACAGGAGCTGAGATGAGGATGTCTTCCCAGGGGGCAGATACAGCACCCTCCCCTAGAGCCAGAGGTTTCCCAAACTGTAAGAAAACACTTTTCTTTGTTAAAGTCACTTGTGTTTCTGTTACAGCATCAATAGGAAATTAAGATAATCTCCATGCTGAAATTCTCAAAATTTTTAAAGAAAAATATCTAGATACATTGCAACAGTTTAACCTGAAGGCTAGCATTTGAAAAGAGTGAACTACTGCTAAAGGGAAAACACCATTCTTTCCATCACAGGGGTTTATGGGAAGAGAAGGAGAAGAAACAATAGTTCTGGAAAATATATTGCCTTCTTTGAAGCTTTGATTTTAAATATCATGCCATCCTCACTGTTGAAAATGTGCTATTTAAGATAGCAATTCATGGACAAAAACTAAGCAGGTTTCAGTCACTGCTTCACATAATATAAAAATAAGAATAAAAAGAAAGGAAGTTAGCTCAATGTGTTCACCGCGTTGTTGTTAAGTGCCATCGAGTTGGTTCTGACCCACAGCGACCCTGTACAGGGTTTCTGAGGAGCAGCTGGTAAACTTGAACTGACGACCTCTTGGTTCAAATGACTTTGCAGTCCAGCGCATCCATCCACAGCGCCACACCAGGGCTCCTACGTGTTCATCTAACACTCATAAAATTGCTTTTAAATTCAGCAGCTTAGATTTTCTGAGTCCTTCACATAGGCTTTCGAAAGCACTGACAAACTTTAGGGAAATCCAAAGGAGACCTTGTGGCACTGAAGGATAAGCACTGAATTACTATCCACAAGGTCAGCTGTTCAAATCCACCAGCCACTCTTAAGGAGGAAGATGAGACTTTCTGCTCCCATAAAAAAACACACAGTCTTGGAAACTATACCGCATTGCTGTAAGTTAGAATTGACCTGGCAGTGTTGGTGGTGAGTGGTAGGGTTCAATCCTAAACCCTCAGGTATCCAGAGGGCACAGAACACCAAGGTTGATTCCTGAAACAGCTTTATTTACCACAGCAATTATCAAAGTAAATCTGGATATTCAAATAGATTCCTAAACTTGTTGGCCTCATAGTAGTTTGCTGTTATTTACAAGCACTGTTGAGTCTATTTTAACTCAGCAATGTCATGCGACAGAATAGAACAGCCATATAGAGTTTTCATGGCTATAATCTGTATGGGGGCTGTTTGAACCACCAATATTTAGGTTGACTTCACAATTGTACTACCAGAGCTCCATTTTTTTGTTGTTGTTTTTTAACTTATTGTGAATCAAGTGAGGGTTTACAGATTAGATAATCAGTTTTATGTTCAGCAAATCATACACTTTCTTTCATTGCAATGATTGCAATCCCTTCTATGTACCATCAGTTAACAGTATTTACCTCTACTCCACAGCATATAACCACCACCACCACCACTTTTCCTCATTTAAGTATATATTTTTTATTTTAAGCTTTTCTAATGTGAAATGAGTGAAGGTTTACAAGATCAGGGGGTTTTACATTGAATAAATCACTTTGTTTCATCACAATGATTTTAATTCCCTCCAGGCAACAGCATTTATAGTTATTCAATTTCTTCCCTGTGTTTACTACTTCTATTGCACCCACTTTGCCATCGTTTCTCAAATCCTTAGGATGTTGTCTTTTTGATTTTGAATACGTGACCATTCAAGGTGAGAATACCTTAGTAGCACTGTTATTCCCCCTATATACCTAACTACTGCTTGGCTGAAAATGTAAGCACAGGAGTGAGTTCCTTTACAACCTGAAAGGTTGTTGAGGGCCAT
>NW_006408523.1:37819398-37832007 GCF_000296735.1 Chrysochloris asiatica
TCATATTTAAAGTAGTTAAATTGTAACAAGAGCAAAAATGATGCCTTCTACTTGATCATTGGAAACCTGGTTCTGTGGGTGAATGCGCTGGACTTCAAAGTTGGTTTGAACCACAAAATCAGCAGTTCAAGTTCACCAGCTGCTCCTCTGAAACCCTTTACAGTGTCATTATGAATCAGAACCGACTCAATGGCACTTAACAAAAACAACCACTAGATCATTAGACAAGCCTTGTTCTTAGCTCATACGCATGTTCTGATTTTTGTAAGGTAGTGTCAGGGTTTCTCCAATTTAACACTTGACGTATTGGGGCAACTATTGTGTGTGTGTGTGGTGGGATGGATTGTCCTGTACATTTAAAGTTGTTTAACAGCATTCTTGACTTCCATTTACTAGATGCCCTCTCCCAGTTGTGACAACCAAGTTTATCTCCAGACAATAGAACAGCATTGTAGTGAGTTCCAGTCACAAGAGGGAGAGGTAAGGAAAGACTTAATCGACAAACACTGATCCTGAGGGTTAATCCATTACAGTCAAAACTGCTGTCAAAATAAGTAAAATTTCTAGTCTAGCCATTGTTGACAGCTACTTCCTCCTGAGAATCCTTGCCCTTTCATTGTGGCTGTCACTGGTTTTAAGGAATGCAACTATCTGTAACTTAAGAAAGTGAGGTGTCAAATTGGGGCCCATTTAGAGCTCCAGGTATGGTCTGGAAAGAAAATGCTAAAATGTGATAGAATTGACAGATTTGGGTTTTCATAATTTCATATGGACTCCTTTTCTGACAGCCTCTAGTGTATTCTGTGACACCAAAAGACATATTTTTCATTAGTGATTTATCCCATTTAGGAAATTAAGTTCATTAAACTCAAACTATGTGAACTGTATTAGGAAGTTAATAGTAATCTCATGATAAAATTTTATCTGAACATGTATTTGAAGATCAACAATCCTTTTTCAATATAGATGAATTCTTTATTGAATATACAAACCACAAAAAAAACAAAAACCCCACTATCATTAAATCAATCCTGACTCACAGTGACCCTCTATAGGGCTTCAGACTGTAAATCTTTATGGGAGCAAACAAAGTCATCTTTCTCCCAAGGAGTGGCTGATGGGTTAGCAGTCTAGTGCCTAACCCACAGTACCACCAGGACTCCTTGAATTCTATATCAAGATATTAAAATTCCCAATAGAAAACATAAAGGGCAGTGACTTCTTTAGAGTAGCTGTGAAATAATATCACATGAAAACATGCATGGATTGGAGGGTCTTTAAAAGATCAACTGGTATAAATTTAGTTCAAGCAAGACTTAAATATACTTTCAGTGGTGTGATCCATGATTCTCATTGTTAATTTCAAAATTCTTCTCTGCTTTTGAGGGTTTATGGGCCACTTTCCAGAGTCCTAGTGTGGTGCTGTGGGTTAATGCACTGGATTGCAAAGTCGTTTGAACTGCAAGGTCGGCAGTTCAAGCTCACCAGCTGCTCCTCGGCATTTAACAACAACAACTTCAGTGTCTATAGAAACTCAAGTAAAGAAAAGAAGATGTCATTAGTGTATGATTTGGTTTTGCAAATACCAAAACTTCAAGGATTTAAAAAAGCAAACAGAAACTACCCTGTTTTAAATTTTCATGGTGAACCCTTCAGATATCTTGTAAGATTCTCAACAGAAAATCTCAAAAGAGAACTGTCTTAATCTCAAGAAATAATAATTTGAACCTATTTTAAAGTTCTGTGCTTTCTTTTCCTCTTCTTTCTTTTTTTCTGATGATATCAGAATATTTTTATTTATCTTTGTATGTCCATCTTCTTCTCAATTTTATAAAGAAGATGATGAACTATGAGAGCTATGAGTTGTTTTATTTGACCGTTTACCATGTTGTTGTTAGATGTCAAACTGGTTCAAACTCATCATTACCTTATATATAGTAGAATGAAACACTGCCCAATTGCAAGCCATCCTCATAACTGTGACTACATCTGAGTCCACTGTTGTAACCACTGTGTCAGTCCATCTCATTGACATCTTCCTCTTTTTCTGTCACCTTTTACTTTACCACAATATTGTTGTTGTTGTTAAGTGCCATTGAGTTGGTTCCATGAAGTGACTGATGAGTTTGAACTGCTGACCTTGTGGTTAGCAGTTCAGTGCTTATTCTACAGTGCCACACAGGGACAATATTAGACAAAGAAAAAACGACCTAAAATCCTATTAGGGGAAAAAGATTCCCTTCATGTCTGGGCCCATAGAGACCTTGGATTTAGACAAGTGTGTCCTTATGAAAATGATAAGCACTGGACTGCTCACCACAAGGTCAGCAGTTCAAATCCACCAGCCACTGTAGGAAACCCTATATAGGGTCACTATGAGTAGGAAATGTCTCGGCAGTACAGAGTAACAACAGCAACAATACATCAAACACACCAACAATTATGAAGCTGGCACAGGGATGGGAGCACTTGGTTCTGTTGTAGATAAGATTGACATTGTATTGGAGCTAACTGGTCAACTAATAACAAAAACAACAATTCCAATATGCTGACATTTGTACATGTTTAAAAGCTACTATTTTTCATAGTCAGACATTTCTTAGATTACAGATTTGTTTCTTTTTGTTCTTAAGAAATATTATGTAAAGTGTACTTTTGTAAAGTTAGTCAAGGGTCTCACCATAATGCCATGAAATTATTGAGTATAATAAAATTTCTAAACAAGGACATCAATTCTAAGAAAAAAAATTAAATTTCTTTAAAATTAAATTATTTATATGTATTTAAGATTAGAGGGATTCTTATTCACACACCATTTTATTTTCTCTTTTTCAGCAAAACTCTTTAGTTAGGTTTAAAACAATGAGTATATCTTGAAGCAAGTTGGACTTTCCACATATAAAGTTTGTCAGACTCTCAGTTACAGGAATGAATCTCATATCTTTAGTATGGGAAGAAGTTCAATACTAAACATTCAAACCTAATGGACTCATCAGTTAAACCTTCACAAGGCCCTTGTCATACCGAGAATATGTCTGGAAACTATCTCAATTGCTAAATTTCCAAATACTAAAATATTTGAGAAAGCTCTCTGCTGAATTTCTGCTGAATTCCATCTTCCTCACAGTAACATGTTTACTATTTCTTCATATTACAAATGCAATAGCCTATTTTGTAATATTCACCAAATTTTGTGTCTGAGTTGATGGTCATTTAGACAAAGAAAGAAGTCTTTGTAGTAATGAACACTAGAGAGCAAGGAGATATCTGAAAGTGGAGCAGGGCAGGCTGACCAATGTTACCAAGGTCCCCCGGCATGCCTTAGCACAGCCACATATATAAATAAAGTACATACAGTATTGTTTTGCTCCTATCCTGGGTGGTGTGGTGGGTTAGTAGTTGGACTAGTAACTGAAAGGTCAGCAGTTCAAATCTACCAACTCTCCACAGGAGAAATTCATTCCCATAAAGATTTACAGCCTCAGAAATGCTATCCAGGGGTGTTATGAGTTGGAACTGACAACAACAGAAATTATCTAGCACTTTTGATTCTCAGTCTCAGTTTCCCAAGAGAAGGAATATGACTGGCCCCAATTTGTGCTGAATATCCACCATAAGTCTGAGCTGCTATGGTCTTGAGGACAAAGTCCTCTAATATGTATGTGGCTCTAAAAATCCATCATTTGTTGGTAGGTTGTTATTGTTGTTAGGTGTTGTCAGATCGGTTCCTATTCATAGCGACCGTATACACAAGAGAACAAAACACTTCCCAGTTCTGCACCAACCTCACAATTGGTGTTATGTTTGAGTCCATTGTTGAGTCACTGTGCCAATCCATCTCATATGGGAGCTTCCTCTTTTTCACTGACCCTCCACTTTACTAAGCATTTGTTGGGATAGTTCTTAGCAAAGAGAGGCAGAAGTTGAGAAGAAACTACAAAAATGCCTACTACATTTTCTAGAAAGATCAGTATTGCCGGTATGAGTTTCCAATTTTTAGAAGTTAGTGAAAATCAGGTCTGTTAGGCCTGTACTTAGGCCCAAGTTTAAATCCTTGGATGGCCATGATACTGGGGACAGGGGGACTGGGCAGGAGAGCTGTGAAAAGGTCCAGTCACAAGGAGGACTTCTGATGAATATGTCATCGAGCTGCTGCTGAAGTCATAGTGTTCAGGCTCTCCCACTGACTGAATAGTGTTTACATATATTTGGCATGATTGATTCATACAGATTTAAGCATGTTCTCATGGATATCTAAATGCACAGAGCTAAGCTGCAGTGTAGACTTGGTAACAGAAACACATTCCACAGTATCTATCCCTTTCCCTGGTTTTTCTTGTCTTGCTGTTTAAAACTGCTTTTATCATTTTCCATTCATCTGAAAATCAAAGCTTATGTTTCTTTATTATATTGGAAGAGATGTTCATTGTCAAAATCATTAAACTACTATCAAGAGGGATTTCTGCAAGCATAATGAAACTTTAATAACAAATAAGAAAAGACAAATGTAATCAATTTATATAGAAACAAGCTCAAAGAAACCAAATGAATTCTAAGTTCTTATAAATATTCTTTCTTCTTTGGAATTTCTTCCCTTATATAAACCATACTTGATGCCATCTCCTTGGTGACTTGAACTGAAACTTAAATTTTAGAGCTATGTTACCTCTTCCTATTAATGCCAGTATTGCTGGCAAACAAATTTTGAGTACTCGTCTATCATACTATTATGGAATCCATTAGAATGATGTCCTACATCAAAACTGTGAGTTGAGAAAAGTCAGAAGTAAAAGCTAGTTTTTTAGTTAGGCATGCAAAATGTAGCACTTATAATTTTTAAAAACTGTCCTATATTTAGTTCCTTTTGTGTCCAGAAAGAATTTTCTGTGAGTTAGCAGTGTTTTAAATTTTGTTTACTCTATATAAATCAAAAGGGCATCCAGTAGCATAGGTGTTATGATTGGGGCCACTAACTTTGAGGTCAGGAGTTCGAAACTACCAGCTGTTCCTCTGGAGAAAGGTGAGGCTTTCTGCTCCCGTAAAGATTTACCTCCTTGAACCCTGTAAATCTATACAGGGTCGCTGTGAGTCAGAACCTAGTCCATGGCACATAACCACCACCACCATATAAATTGAACATTATCCTTTATTGTGTATAAGGTGAATTAATAAGAATAATGTAAAGTTTTATATATCCTTGCTTTTATGAGTACTGTACCATATGCCCATTTCAGCTACAGGTAAAAGAAATAAATTGCAGAACAAGGCTCATTGGATCTCAAACAATCTTCTGTCAAATCCAAGGTACTTTCAGTTGTTCTTTGGTCAATAAGTACAAATAAGGAATTTTAATTATCTCCATTTAAAAATTTTATTCCCATAAGCTTTTGCTTTCTACCCCCTTGACTTTAACAAAATAGCATCATCTCATTTATATTTTAACAATATATATTAATATTTCATGTTCCTCCAAGAACACCATGTATTCTACTATCTTGCTACCTATTCAAGTTCATGATCCTCTGTAGGAACTCAGGGAAAGTACCCAAAAGCTTCTCTGGTGCACCATGGAGCCCTGTGATTACTAGACTGTGCTGTTTAAGTGAAGGATGTTCAGTTCATTTACAAGAAAATCTGGAAATGTTATCTGTATTTAAATGCTACTATGAGCTGAACCCTGAGAAGTTAAAATTTGAATCATGAGTGATAAATTTCCCCTTGGGGAATTAAAATTTAAAATCCTCAAATTATGAGTGGAGATGGCAGTATGGACTACCAGATCAGCAAAGTCAAGTGCTCATTTGATTAAATGTATCCAACACCACTAACCAAGCAAAAGCAGCAGTTAGGAGGGACTGATGGTGAGTAAAGAGGTATGCAAAGTGGATGGTCAAGGGGGAGCAAATGTTTCTGAGTTCATCTTGTCAGAGGATCTTGCCTTTTTATTTCCTACTATAACCTCAACTTCAAGAACAGTCTCTGGTAATCAGAGGTGGCTGTTAATTTTTTTTTTTTTTTTTTGCAATGAATGTCCAAGGAAGAGGAACCAATCGACCTCAGTGATGATGGCACTAACTAACAATCATTCTCCAAGGGATGGATGCATCATACTGAAAGCATGAAACATTCCTCTCCTCTTAATAACTCCCGCTTTTCTGAATCATGATCACTATGCAGTATTTTGATAAAAGTACACTTCCTACATAGATCTGGATACACAGAGGGGGCATATTGACCATGCGGAAATAAACATCCCAGTTCACAGTGGGGTTACATTTCTCAGTGTAAACGAATACACTGACTTTTAAAAATCTGTACTTAATGTTTTGGGGAGAGCCTGTGGGAGAAAAGCAGCTTTTCACCTGCATGAAACCCCTACCCTAATGTTGGCCACTGCTTGTTGTTGTTAAGTGCTGTTGAGTTGGTTCCAACCCATAACGACCCTGTATAGGATTTCCAAGGAACAGCTGGTGAGCTTGAACCGCCGACCTTGCGGTTCAAATGGCTTTGCAGTCTGGCGCATTAACCCACAGCGCTATACCAGGGCTCCTTGGCCACTGCTTAGAACAAGGTTAATAGCAATTCAGTTGAACTCTCCCTGTTATTTAATGTAGTTGTGGCACCGTCATGGAGATGTGAATGTTAAATAAATTTAACTTTTAGTTTAGTAGGGTATCTTTAGTAGGGGGAACTCCAAATGGACTTCATTACCCAATCGAATGTGATATAGTATACGGCACCACAGGATCACAAAGCAGACAAACTTGTGCAGGAGAGATATACACAGACGTAGCAGTCCCCTTGCTGGTGTCTAAAGCTGCATCTCAGCAAGGAGTCTTACCAGGTGGGGAGGAGGGCGGTGACTAACTTAACTCCATAAATGACTTTGCCATGCTCAAGTGGTAAGAAAATAAGAAAGGCATTCAACTACCATTTCTCTGAAGTCAGTACTATTTTTGCTATTAGCACATTTATTCTTTTTACTATACTTTATTACTATGCTTAGTTTATTCCCTGTGCTATAGTTATTTGTGTATCTTAGATCCCTTTGTTGTTGTTAAGTGCTGTAGAGTCAGTTCCAACTCATAGCGACCCTGTGTAGGGTTTCTGAGGAGCAGCTGGTGGGTTTGAACTGCCAACCTTACCTGAAAATCCTTTGAGGGCATGATACATATTTAATTCATCTTGGAATGCCCCCATCACACCTGACTCAGAAAACAGATGGTTATGGAATGAATGATTGTATGACAATAACAGATTATTATTTTCCTACCAGCATTCTCTAATTATTATTGTTAGCTTCATATTGGCACATAAGAGATTTTGGAAGGATAATGCAAATGGAGGCCAGAAAAAGTAATGCAAATTCTTGAATGGCTGAAAGATAGCAGCTGTCTTCAAAGCCACACATAGACCATCTATTTTATCTTGACTCAAGGACCCTGCATGGATCAAAAGGATGGAACTCACATCCCTCTTTAAAAGAAGAAGAAGAAAAAAATGTTTTCTCTTAGAACAGGGGTTTGCTATCTAAAGCTCCTTTAATTCTTTGGTTTCAGTCTTATTCTCCTTGAAGTTTAATCATCCAAAGTCCCATAATAGTAATTTGGGAAATGATAAACTGCCATAGGAAACATAGAATCTGTTAGAGCCATCAGTCTAGCAGTAGGAAGATTCGACCTGGTGTGCCGCTTTAGATCAGCACTGGATTGTGGGGCTACAAGGTCGGCAGTTCAAACCCATCAGCTGCTCCTCAGAAATCCTATACAGGGTCGCTATGAGCCCAAACCAACTCGACGGCACTTAACAACAATAACAACAAAATTCGTTGATGGAAGCACTGTGGGGAACATTGTTGGAAGTCACCCAGGTTTGTTTGCCTAAAGGGGCTCACAGGATCTAGGTAGAGATGCTATAAGAAAAAGCTGTTATAAATCTGCAAAGGGCAATCACAATTCCTGAGTGATTTAGACTAAAGCAGGTGTTTCATAATATAAGCTTGATATTGTGTTTTTGCTTGACGGGGTGTGTTAAAAAAAAAAAAAGAGTTGTTTGAGTAACATGTACAAACCCTTCTACACATGCTTTTCTTAGAAAAAAATTGTAATACCAGTGAAAAGTGGAAATTCTTAGTGGTTAATCAGTGAGATTCTTCATTCATGCTGACCTTGTCTTTCTTTTTGGTCCCAGACTTGACAGCCCTAACAGAAAGAGCTTCTTGACTCTTCTTTTTCTGTTTTCTTCGTATATGCAGGGATAAACATAAAAACTTTAGAATTTCAAACTATGATTAAAATTTCTGTCACATTATAGGACTTTGATTTAATTTATTTTAAAAACTTCACCACTTTTTTAATAGTAGCTGACAGATCCAATCCTGTTCCATATGCTTTCTGCTATTTTAAAAGAAACAGTATACAATTTCCTCTGAGAAGCACCATGAATTTCCAAAGTGCGAATCTGAAAATCATCCATCTGGCCGTGCTGGCATCTTTCTGAATTGTTTGTGATGGAGGGAAATTTGCTCAACATTTTGACTAGATGTGGGAGATAATAAGATAAAGAAGATCTTTGTTTTTCCTGCACCCTGGCACGCCTTGCGCACACTTTCACCTGGGTGTTCCTGACCATCCATCATGACACAGGTCACCTCTTCAGTGAATTCCTCTGTGACCCAGGCTGTGTGCTTGTACTGCAAATCTATTCACTGTGTGAGCAAAATGCTTATTTACTTGGATTAAAATAATGTCTTTAAATGTCTTCCATCCTATAATATGTGAATCGCTAAAATAGAAGGTAAATAATCTTTAATGCAATTCTACTCCACAGAATATTGTAACATTCCAGATATTAGCCAAAGGGTTGGAGAAACAGTTGTGAATAAACAAACATGGCTTTTGCACACTAGACCTTACAGTCTAGCTGGGAATAAGAAATTGAGCAGGTAATTGCAAATAAAGGCAATGCCCAGTGAAGGTTTATCTACATTTGAAACTTCATGTAGAAAAGCACTGTTGTAAATTCAAAATCTCTCTAATGATATATCTATTATTTGCAGTTTTTGTTCTGTATGGTATAAACAGTCAGATTAATCGTTGACATTGATGAAGTCATTAGAGTGGCCAAATAGTACACATTTTGGAGGCAGATAAAGAACGTTGATGGGATTATATGCCAGGCCATAGATGTAACCTTTTTACAACATTTTTGTAAGCTCTCTACGCCCAAGTTGTTTTACTGTTGTTTAAATGATTTACTTGGTAAATTACTTACAAACAGCAAAGTTTAGTTTTTTGTTTTGTTTTGTTTTGTTTTTCCCTTCATATTCTATGGAGCAGGTTAAATTATACTGAGTCATTATAGTTTCAAATATGTGATATTAAAATATGCTCATATAGGACATTGATAACTCAATGGTAAATGAACAAACAGAACATTTTACTGCAAAATATTAAGGACAAGGCTATTTGCTGTATTTTTACCGTGTTTACATGCATCTCTTGGTTACTAATAAGCAGAACAACTTAGTATAAACACCAGCCTATCCTATATGGGTTGAATTTGTTTCACAGAAGTTAATTCATGACAAAAATAACCTATTTCTGGGCTAAATAACCAAACCAAGCCCACTGTCATGAAGTAGATTGAGATTTGTAGTGATTCTATATTATTGTTGTTAAGTACCGTCAAGTTGGTTCCGACTCATAGCGACCCTGCACAGGGTTTCCGAGGCTGTCAATCTTTACTGGAGCAGAAAGCCTCATCTTTCACCCATGGAACAGCTTGAGGTTAGCAGCCCGATTTGTAACCACTACGCTACCACAACTCCTTAGTGACTCTATAGGACAGAATAAAACTTTCCCATAGGATTTGTGGCACTATAGGAAAAGCACTGAACTGTAAACCATAAGGTAGGTGGTTCAGATCCACCAGGTGCTCCTCAGAAACCCTGTACAGGATCACTATGAGTCAGAATCAACTTGATAATACTTAGCAGTAACAACAACAAATCTTTATGGAAGCCACTGCAACATTTTTCTTTGGAAGATAAGCTGATGAATTTGAACCACCAATCTTTTGGTTAACAAAATTTAACATTTTAACCACTGTGCCGCCAGGATTCTTCTGATCCAAGTGGGACTACCTCACTTACGAACACCCTACTGAGATCAAATTTCACAAGATAGGTATAATCTCTATATCTTCTTTTGAACCTCACCCAGTATCTGAACTAGAGCTGTACACCAGGTGAAAATGTATTAATATCAAATAAATAATCTTTGACTTTCTGCTCAAGAAGCCCTGGTGTTGTACTGGATTATGAGCTGGGCTGATAACCGCAAGGTCAGCAGTTCAAATGTATCAGTCACTTGGAGGGAGAAAGATGAGGCTTTCAGCTCCTGTAAAGATTTACAGTCTCAAAACCCTATACAGAGTTGCTATGAGTCAGAACCAACTCGGTGGCACATAACCACCACCACCAAACAGCTGTTCATCTTTTTAAAATATAATAAAATGAGCCCTGGTGGTACAGTGGTTAAGTACTCAGCTGCTAACTGAAAGAATGTCGGTTTAAGTCCACCCATGAGTTCCATGAGAGAAGACTTGGTGATCAGTTTCCAGGAAGATTACAACCTTAGCTACCCGATGGGGCAGTTATAATCTGTCCTGTTGGCTGAAGTGCTGTAGGAAAAGCACTGGGTTGCTAACCTCAAGGTTAGTGGTTCAAACCCACTAGCAGCTCCTTGGAAACCCTAAAAAGTGTCACTATTAGTTGGAACTGATTCAGTGGCACTTAACAACAGCTACTGAGTCCTTATGAGATGGAGTCAACTGGAAGGCACACAACAACAAAAAAATGTAATAAATTTAATTAATATATACCTTTTTATACCTATACAGTCTCTGTCTTGTGATGGGAGTTCTTTAGTTATTCAAGCTCAGGATATGGATGGTAACACTAACACTTCAGTAAAACACTGAAGAATATTATTTCAGACATTCTTGGAAGGGTTGCTGGTCCATGTGCTGGTGATACAGAGAAAGTCACTGTTGACTCTTCAACAGCAATAGAAACAAAAGAGGGTGGTGATTGTTACAATATTGATATGGAAATAGCTTTAAAGATGTGTTGGAAGAGAGAGACAATATTAGCTAAGCAGTACGATAATTTATAAAATGTTTCAATTTCTTGTGAAAAGGAGACTTACTTTTACAAAGTGGTGGTTACTTTTTAAAAAGTGGTATGTTTGAAGTAAATTTGAAATTCAATAATATTCAAAATATTTGATACCCTCTCCTGTTTGGGTGAGGCTCCACTGAAAGTTGTGTGATCTTTGAGTTAGTGTAATGAAGATGAATGAGGAGGGGAGAGAGGAAGAAGAGGACAAACAACCTTGAATGTCTTTGACTTTCTCATGCTTGGATTAAGAGTAGATGATTCTCCGTGTGAATTCAAGTTAAATCACTTGACCTTTTTCTCTTATTCAACCCATCTGGGAAGCAGAATACAAGCACTTCACTATGACACAGATGGTGCTACAAAGCTAAATTTCCCCAGATTAAAAAAGAAAAAAAGAATGTTTTACAAAGACTGGAAGAACCAAAAGTGAAAAAAATAAAAAATAAAAAATCAAGGATTAGAAGGAAAAGAGCTATAAACCAAATCCAATCTTTTCCTCTGTTAAAATCAACATTATACTTCAAATATGTGCTAGGAGATGACTCAAGGACAAAGTTAGTAAAATGCTCCATAAGCACCGTATGTATAAAGGTGGTCATGAATAATGGAGTTTATACTTAGTAAATTTTTATTTGTTAGTATAGACCTACACATTCATGTATCTAAAAGGACAGAAAAGAAAGAAATGACCAACATGGATGTCACAAAAACTCTGAAACTTGCTGTTGAACATTGCTGCTGTTGTTGTTGTAGGGTGCCACTGAATTAGTACTGACTAATAGTGACCCTATGCACAACCCAGAAACAGTTCTGGGCCAGCCTCACACTCATTGCTATGCCTGAGCCCATCATTGCCACCACTATGCCAATCCATCTCATTGGGGGTCTTTCTGTTTTTCTCCGACCCTCCACTTTACCAAACATGACATCCTTCTCCAGTGACTGGTCCCTCCTGATAATATGTCTGAAGTATGAGAGACAAAGTCTGGCCATCCTGGCTTCCAAGGAGCTTTCTGACTGTCCTTCCAACACAGATCTGTTTGTTCTTTTGACATGTCATGGACTTTTAATATTCTCTTCCTCCAACACCATAACTCAAATGCATCAATTCTTCTATGGTCTTCTTTATTCACTGTCCATTTTTTGCACGCATATGAGTCTATTGAAACATAAAGAAGTTAAGTCAACTGGAAGAAAGGAAGAAATAGAAGAGCTGAACAGAAAATTCCAAATGGCATCTTTTTTTTTTTTTTTTTTTTAAGGTTTTTATTGTGGATTGAGTGAAAGTTTACAGGGCACATCATCAATTTCACATTCGGCCATTCATATGACTTACCTCATTACATTGATTACAATCCCCTCCATGTACCATCAGTCAACAGTGTTTCTCTCTATCCTCTTTGGCTTTTCTCCTTTTTTGGGGGGGT